>NC_089800.1:85252688-85470188 GCF_029633855.1 Hoplias malabaricus
ACACTCTATCAGATTTCTGAATCAACTCTGTTGACAGAAAATGCAGAATAGAAGTGCTTTGGATTAAATTCTTAAATTGTAAGAAATATACTACCACCTTAACCAATATTATCACAACACCAAAGTATTTAATTCATAGTCATTAATTAAATTACTTGCAGCAGTTATTGGAAATATGCTGTGAATGCAGATGTAATCAGCTTGTCAGAACATATTCATTGGCAACTCCAATTTGGGTTTTTAAAGTCTAGTTTTGGAGCTATGAGGATAATCTCTATAAAACCCGTGTCAGTTTTCACCCAGATCTTTTCCATAAACAAATACACGCATTAAGATGTTCATACGCATACAGCACACTCCGAATTTCACACAGTCTTGACCATTTGGTTTGGAAGGCAATAAGATTTTATTGTCAACTGTAAAATAACTACAACTTCACAGTGTGGAAGAATGAGGCAGTCAGTTATTTCAGAGCACTAACATGCAGTCTGACACTGGAACAGTGTTTCAGGTTCAGACTGTGATCAATGCCTTATAGCTCCAGTGTTAAACTACATAAATTTTGGTTTTGTTTGGTTTTAAATCTTATCTCAATTGTGTCCAGGGCTTTTGGCCGGGAAATGTTGAAGAGGAACATAGGTGTGGTTGTAGTGGGATTTCCTGCTACTCCTATCATTGAGTCGAGAGCTCGCTTTTGTCTGTCTGCAGCCCACACCAAAGAAATGCTAGACCAGGTAATGCACCGATTCCCTCCCACTCCTGCTTTAAGGCAGCTATGTACTACGGGTTCTGTACTTTTCTTTACACATATGAAACATTGGTCTGGTGAACCTGATTATTATTGCAACAACAGAAAATATCAGTTGACAGTAGTTTGCATATAAGGCATAATTTATTAAAAAATAGTTGATAGATTAATATTTACAGAAAGAAATATTATTTTACAACATTCAGATAATTGAAATACAACAGGGTCCTGCTCCGGGTGACTGTCTGTGAGGAGTGTGGTGTGTTCTCCCTGTGTCTGCGTGGGTTTCCTCCGGGTGACTGTCTGTGAGGAGTGTGGTGTGTTCTCCCTGTGTCTGCGTGGGTTTCCTCCAGGTGCTCCGGTTTCCTCCCACGGTCCAAAAACACACGTTGGTAGGTGGATTGGCGACTCAAAAGTGTCCGTAGGTGTGAGTGAATGTGTGTGTGTGTTGCCCTGTGAAGGACTGGCGCCCCCTCCAGGGTGTATTCCCACCTTGCGCCCAATGATTCCAGGTAGGCTCTGGACCCACCGTGACCCTGAACTGCATAAGGGTTACAGATAATGAATGAATGAATGAAATATAACAGGCCAAAAATCTCACAGGCAGGGAATGCCCACAGCAGGGCAGGGATGAGAAATGAAGAGGTGGTTTTTTTTTTTCACCTATTTCCCTCGAGAAATGAAAGCACACATGACAGCTACCTCTCATAACAGAGTTCACCGCCCAGTCCATCAATCCTCTGAAGTGTAGTGTCTCTAACTTGATACACCCCTCTTTGTTTGAATGCAATTACTGATAAAGAATGCGAGGCTGCATCTTCAAAGTGTCCTATGCCATAAATTAATTGACAGTGTCAGCTCTCTTTGGCAGCCTGCAGTTGAGAGGTTTACATAAGAAGTGCCTGCCACAGGGGTCTGCTCTGGCAGGAGATCAAAGAGCATCTTAATCTGCCTCCCCAAGGACTCTTGATTTAACCATGCTGAAAAGCACTCCGGCCATCACCCCCCCACCCCCCCAACACCCCCACCCCTCTAAGAAAACAACCCTAACTTTGATGTGACCGCTTATCGCATCCACGCATTTTTTCAGCATTCTGCGAGATGTTCACAGTGCATCTGCTCACTGGAGGTTGGACGGAGATGTTATGAAGGGTTCGGATGACATCAGACATCAATTTTCATTTGTGTGGGGTTTTTTTTAGCTGTCAGCTAATGATCTTCTCAGCATTGTTTATGAATTTGTCACATTTCTCTCCTCAAATGTGTTTTCATGTAAAAGCTCTGAGACTTTTTATTATAAAACTCTTATTATATTATTATTATTATTATTATTATTTTACTAGTAGTTTAGCCAAGAACGTTTTTTTGCTCTGTATACATCACTATTTAATTTCCAAACAAAGGTAGATATGCAGATTAAAATGTAACTACAATTTATGCGATGACTAGCACTGTCTAAATGAAGTATTTTCATGTTTATTTTTCAGTTATCGATAGCTATTTATAACATTTACGTAACGGTTAAAGCTCCAGTCCCCCCCCCCCCCCCCCCCCCCCCCCCCCCCAAGAACCTTCACTGTACCAGGAATGCTGTGGTCATCCTGTGATTTTCATCAAGGTTGTGTTCACACAATGATTATAGTTGGTACTGTTATTTATCTTTAACTAAATATGTGGCAGCAGGTTAGTGTCGCAGTCACACAGCTCCAGGGACCTGGAGGTTGTGGGTTCGATTCCCGCTCCGGGTGACTGTCTGTGAGGAGTTGGTGTGTTCTCCCTGTGTCCGTGTGGGTTTCCTCCGGGTGCTCCGGTTTCCTCCCACAGTCCAAAAACACACGTTGGTAGGTGGATTGGTGACTCAAAAGTGTCCGTAGGTGTGAGTGTGTGAGTGAATGTGTGTGTGTCTGTGTTGCCCTGTGAAGGACTGGCGCCCCCTCCAGGGTGTATTCCCGCCTTGCGCCCAATGATTCCAGGTAGGCTCTGGACCCACCGCGACCCTGAACTGGATAAGGGTTACAGATAATAATGAATGAATGAATGAATAAATATGTGTCCACTCATACATCGTAATAAAACGAATGGCTTCAAACGGACCATTCTTTGAGAAAATAAGGGAAATGGTTCAGTCAGAATTGTGTAATTAGCGACGATTCATTAATTATTCTCACATTCCACAGTCGTATGTAAATTGCATGGGAAAAAAAGGCAGGGCATCTAAGTAAAATGTGGTGGAAATAAACTCTCAGTGCAGTAGTGGTCTCCTGAAACCAGCATATTATTACACCCTGCCCCTGTGACTCTAACAGCATGGTCTTGTGGGTTGTTTCAGGCTCTGGGCGCGATCAGCGAGGTGGGGGACTTGCTGCAATTGAAATATTCCCGACACAGAATCCTGCCCTCTCTGGACCGGCCCTTTGATGAGACCACATATGAGGAGTGTGAAGACTGAGAGTCTTCCAGCCCAAACCAAAAGTGCACTGCTCAGCTGAAGCTCTCAAAGAAGAGTCACTGAACCACTTAACAAATGCCATTCCTATTTTTTTTTGTTTTTTATTATTATCTTTTTCTTTTTTAAAGCATATGGAGTATCTAATAATACTGACGCTTTAAAGTGGAAACTGTGTTCTTTTGTCTTTTCTTGTCTGTCATTTTGACATGAGATTTCAAACATGTCCTTAACTCATTGTGACATTTATTTGAAGGGGGGGGGGGTGCTTAAATTCCTCTCTGCCAACCGCAAGAGGCTTTGGACTACTTATGTTCTTGCTAAAGCCATATGTAACTGCAACCCTCAAACCAATTTTTTTTTCTTATGCATGCAAAAAAACATCTTTTTGAATAAGTAGGACCAGACCTGTGGTGAACAAATTATCAGTCCCAGAGATGCTGGTTTCGGAAGGCAACTCTTGATCCTCTCATTCTCTTTGTAGTGCATTTGCGTTGTTGACTAAAACATGCACCAAAATCTCCACAGCTTTGCATTCTGAGTGTTTTACGTTTTTATGCTTTTTTTTGATTCGCATTGTGAACTTCTCTCTTACTTGAACCTAATAGTCATTGTGTTTTTTTTTTTGTTTGTTTATGTTGTCCGTCTTTTTTTTTTTATTACTGTATCAATCAGAATGGCCAGTGATGATGTCTAAGAAAAAGCTGTGCTCATGCATCATCTCAAAGAAAAATCGGTGCATACCAGCGTGAGCAAAGATCTATCAAGTCCCAGGGCAAGGAAAGTGTTTCCAGAGACTTGAACATCTGTCAGTAGATTAAAAAAAAAAAAAAAAAAGCCTGGTGCGTGCGTTCCTATTCAAAAATCTTAAAGGGGCACTCCATCTAAAATCAAATATATAACTCTTGCTACATCTGTTGTAAACAGTGTGTACTTTCCTCCTACAGTAAACTCTAGGGAGTGAAACTCTCTGGTCTACAGACCAGAAAACCCCCCTTTGGATGATGTATCCTGATTGTAGATGGCCTTTAACGTCTTTGGAATGCTTTTTAAATGTTATTCCATGAGCAAACTCATGCAGAAATATGCCAGATAACTCAAATCGCTGCTACAAAAAATGTTTAATAGCCAGTGGATTTCATTATCACAGTTTCTGGTGGTTCCCGGTGGATCCCAGTGGTTGTATTTATGTAACAGACTCTTGGTATTGTTGTGTGAGATGGACGAGGAATAGAAAAATGATTGTGAATTATGTTAAACCGATGACCTGACACTTAACTTATTAGAGACTAATTTTGAGTCGGAATACCCCTTTAAAGAAACATGTTGTTTCTCTAATTAATGCTAACAGTCTTAAGTGGTAAATATACACACAGCGGTGTAATACATTAATATTAATGTCTATGACTTTTTAATTCCCTTTTTTAAACCCACTTTTATAAGCTCTGACCACAAGCTTGTTGTTTCTTTTGTCGTTAGTGTTTTTGAAGTCTTTGAGCCACGTGAGGAGTCTTAACGCCTGCTTTATATGTGCTTTCTCTCACACGCTGGCTCTTCAGTGTAGGTATTTATTTACTGTTATTTACTGACTGTACTCCATTTATCTAAGGCAGCTCCAGAAGGCCTCACGCGTGTCCGCAGTGTGCATGCCGTCATGCAGATACTACTGACTAGTATTTTGAAATCATCTGCAACCTCTGTAATGCACGTAAGATGTAGACACTGAAGCTGCTAGTTTACGATAAAAGGTGCTGAAATCAACACACTCTGCTCTTCGGTTTGTGGCTTTTGTGTTTCCTTTTGTTTTCGTTCCTGACCTTTTTATTGTTCCTGTTTATTAGTCCTTTTATCTTAGCACTGCATTTGTTCCAAAACAAAACTCTTAATTGTGTCATGAGATGTTTCGTCTTTGCTTTTGCTCTCTGAGGTTGTAACCTAAGGCAGGTTAAAAGTATATTGTTGCAGTTATATTCAATTATACTCCAGGTTACTTAAGACAAGTAAGACAATGTTCTATTTTTCCTATGGATGAATGTGTCGGATGAATATTGTGAGTGATGAGAAAGAGAGGTGAATTAACCAGTTTTTATTATTATTATTATTATTGTATTTGTTTCTTACTCATATGCTCTTCTCCGGATGAGATTCTGCGCTCCCCGGAGCGACACAGAACTGAAGTGAATGCAGTCTGAGGAAAGGCACTTGTTTTGAGGACATGTCTGTTGTGTTTAACAGCTTAGATTTCTCACAAATCCTGACTGCAAAGCTTATGATGGACCCTCTTTTGGATCAAAGTGCACTGTGGGCTTCATATTAGTACTAAAACTGTTACACTCATTGAAGGACATTAAAACACAAGAACTAAAGTGAATCTTGTCTTGGAGTTTTAATCCAGCACTGAGTTTGCTTTTGCATGTGTTTATTTCATGTCGTTCTTATTTTAGTTGTTTGTCAATACAATAAGCTCAAAGCTGATATATATATTTAAGCATTAAAATGAGTGTTTTTAACTGTGTTCCTGTTATACAAGTAATTCACATTTGTTACTAGGTGACGACTTATAGTGAGCATTAACGCACGGTACTGGTGAAAGCGAACAGGCTGAGCAGTTTAGACAGTGGATGACATGTTAGAAAATACAGAAACACTTCATTTTTGAAAAGTGTTTCGGTCCTAACTGCGGTTGAAAAGCCATCACGTCTATAAAACATTAAATGTTTGAATATTTTGCCTTATGTTTAACCCCCTTTGCTTTATGTGAGCTGTGTAAAATCTCTTCAGGGAAAAGTAACAATAAATATGTTTCCCTATGCTTTAAAAAGCACTTCCAGCCAAAGTCCAGTTTTTAAGCTTGTTCACATGTTCATGTGTTTGTAGGTACAAGCTGAATCATGAGCGATATAAGCAGGTAATACCACGTTTGAGCCTGTCCTATTTGAAACTATGAATCTGAGATTCTCAGACATGCAGATTTAGACACTCAGAGCTTCTAATTTCATAAACCTAAGCAATAAATGAGTGGTGATAGATGTAGGGACTAATAGCATATTCATAATGAATATGGAACTGAATAATGGTGGTTTAGAGTTGCAGCTTCACTCCACTTTAACATTATTTATTTAATCATTTATTTATTTAAAGACAAGTAACGTTCAGCACCTTTCCCAGTAAACGAGAAACGTCCCTGGACGTTCAAAATAGGTCTAAATATAGTCTGTCCGTCAAGGACATATTTTAAACGTCAATGGACGTCCAAAATCCATCTTAATAAGTTAGTTAAGTGATGACCAATTAATAACGTCAATGAACATCCAAAAAAACGTCTCATAACGTCTTTGTTTGGACATCTTTTCAACTTTAATTTTCAACCTTAAAAAAAAAACGTCGATTAGACGGCAGCCATTACGTTATTTCAACGTTGAATCAACGGCTATATATTTACTGGGTTGCCAGCTAACACCGTAAACCCGACTTTGAAAATAATAAGTATAAATTGAAAGTTTGACCGCACGTTTGTACGTTTTTACACGCTGCTGTCCACCGTTCTCAGACTTTACTGACAGTTCTCCTCCCTTCACTATTTCCAACGTCACACTCACATGAACGCGCGCTCATTCATCAGGGTTTCTCTCGGGGGAAGGGGGGCGGGTGCACACCGCCCCTTTAAAACGTCACAACCAATGAGAAGGGAGAGGGGGCGGGGACAGGGAGTAAGTGTGAGTTGCTTTACGAGGGCACATGCTGAGTTGCGGGGGGGGGGGGGTAGTTTGTAGTCGTGCACGAGCGCTGGGGGGGTGGAACTGTGGGGCAAATGCTAGAAGTGCGGCAGAGTTTGTTCTCAAGGAAGGCAAGAAAGGGAGCTTCAGAGGCGTGAAGACCCCATTTACCTTCACGTGAGGCTAGAGAGCTTTTAAACAGGAGGGGGGACTTGTGCAGAGCCAATGGCATCTTATGCTGAAGGGGGCGAAGACTTTTGAGCAGCTGAAATGAGGAGAACGAAGGCTGAGCTGAAGCTTTTCTACTTGATTTGACCACTTCAGGATGGATATTATTTTTGGACAGAGTGCATTGTCCACTATCTAACATTTCTCAACCACAGAAGGTGTTTCTTCTTCTTCTTTTTATTCTTCTTTAAACTCTTACCCTTGGAGAGCTATGCGCCCTCGGAGGACACTTCTTTTGCACTGGACAGCGCTGCTGACCCTTGCTCTGTCAGTCCAGTGTTTCCCCGCCGCCCACTCGTCCAGAGCCGAGGAGGCCAAGCCCGGGAGCAGCGCCTCTATGCGGGTACGTGAGCTCCGCGCTCTCGCTGTTGTTAGGGAGCTCCACTCATGTGGACTACAATGGGAGCAGTATTTATTTATTCCTCCTGTGAGAAACAGATGTTTTGGGTCCTCATCTGAGCTGGTGCTGACTGGAGTCAGACTATTCTCAGATGTTCAGAACCTAGATTAAGCCTAAACCTAGACTAAGGAGGGTAGACATAGACTAATCCTGGACATAACTGTATTTGTAAAAAGCCTAGTCTTACTCAGAAGGATGATTCCACCCTTGAAAGTAAAACACACTCCATGATAAGGTCTAATGAGTCAGTTATTGAGCCTAGTCTTGCACTAAACTGCACTACTAATAATTAATTTGTAGTAAATGCTTAAGATTAGTCCAGGTCTGGGATACTGGCCTAGAGCCCTGTGATATTTCCCAGTTTTCCCAACCCAGAATAAGCCTAGGCCTTGATTTAATAAGACCATGGCTTACAGCCCTATGACATTTTATTTATCGTACTCTTATTCTGTCCATAACTATGCTATAACAGCTGTATATGTAGGCCCATGTCCCATATCCAGATGAAGCTTTAACCTAAGCTTAACTTTTTATAGGTGTAATACTTGGATTAAGCCTGGTCTTAGATTAAACTGCAGTGTCATAGAAATAATTCAGTTTAGACTTAGGCTTAGTCTAGGAATAAACCTATTCACACCACAGTGTATTTTAAAGCTGGGTTTTTGCCGTGTCATGTTTAAAGTTCCTAGATTAAGCCTAAGCTTAGACTAAAGAGAATTTCCTGTGGTAATTTCCAATGGTCCATTGATGCTTTCATTTGTTCAGAAATTAGCCTTAATCCATGTCTGGAAAACTGATCCAATTAGATTTATGGTGGATTATAGGATCACCTAATATCCCCTTCCCCTGGTGATTGTTTGAGCTCCTGTATTTTTATGGCTTTGCACGTTCAAGTGGCCACAAACTGGTCCAGTTTTAGGGACACCGAAACAGACCTCCTTCCTGACTGAAGCAGGTGTCTTAAACTTTGAGATGTAGCCATTTGTAAGTGGCAAGTGTGAGAGCTGCTTATTGGTTAGAGGTCAAACCTCCCCCATGTTAAACACCAGTCCCCTGATAAAGTGTGACTAATGATTGGAATGGAGTCAAAGGTTAATCAGAGATGTAGTCTATAGTAACTGTCCCAGAATGGTTCAGTTACGCTGTGTATTTACGAGGTATGAATCTGATTTGCTGTGTCTTTGGTGTCCAGTTTATTCAACTGGAGGGTTTTTACCAGGATGATATTAGGATACGACCATATATGGAAATACAACATATCCGTGTTCGGAAAAAAACAATTTTCAATTCAGTTATATATATTTTTTCCATGTAATTTGATCATTTTAAATTCTTATTTATTTTTTCAATATAAAGTATATCATCTTTCAAGGGTCCTTACTCTCAACTAAGTGGGTGTCAGTGTTGTTACGTGTTAGATTTTTTTACGTTTTTCTCCAAATTCGTTAAAAGTGGAACTTATAAACAATAGTCAAAAATACACGTGTACATTACTTACAGAATATTCAAACAGTGTGATGCAGGCCAGTCAAGAACACACACACTGTGTCTTTAACAGCTGCACTCTTTCAGTATGTATAGAAAGAGACCTGGTATTGTTTTGCTGAAAAAACCATGGACTCCCCGGGGAAAGACATGGCTACATTTGTCTCCCTAAAACCACATAATATGCCTTTATGTCCATGGCACCTTCACACATATAAAAGTCACTGATGCCATGGGCTCCTCTTACCAACCTCTTACCATGACAGAGGCTGACTTTTGCACTTTTTGCTGGTAACAATCTGGAAGGATTTATTCATATTTGGCATGGAGAAAGCAATGTCCATTTTTCTTAAAGACTCAAGACACAACGTGGACTGATCTGACCACAACACACCTTTCCACTGCTTTCTGGACCATCTGGAATGGGCTGGGGGCAAGAGAACTTGGCAGTATTTGTATGTACATTTGTCAGTAACATTTATAAATAAAGGTTCAGGAGCATTTACAAATGACACACTTGTATTTACAGCATTTTCTTGTTCCTAAAAAGGAATAATACAGCTTTAAGATCAAGAAATATCTAGTAAAGTTTAAAGGGCAGTGGCAATCTTTGCAGCACCAGCTTTATGGAGTGTTACCACAGGGAGGAAACCCATATTCACCCCAGGCAGACTTTTACTAGACACATTCTGCTAGAAACAACCAAGTTCATACACAAGCCTTCTCTATCCTCTCTATGTTTATGTCACAACAAACAGAATGTGAATGGGATGTGTTTGGATTTGTGCTGAAGTAAATAGTAAACAAAAGTTATACATAACTTGGGAAACAGGAAATATTATTATTATTATTAAACAACTCTTTTTCAAAGACGCGAAACAACAAAATTCTAACCTCTGACTAGTGCCTTAACATCTTTAGAGGGTGTTGTCGAGTAATGTTTGGTTTATTTAATGTTAATAACACGTTTATAGGGTGGCAGTGAGTAATGTTTGCTAAATATTAATTCATTTTCTGTAACCCTTATCCAGTTCAGGGTTGCGGTGGGTCCAGAGCCTACCTGGAATCATTGGGTGCAAGTCAGGAATACACCCTGGAGGGGGCGCCAGTCCTTCACAGGGCAACACACACTCACACATTCACTCACACCTACGGACACTTTTGAGTCGCCAATCCACCTACCAACGTGTGTTTTTGGACTGTGGGAGGAAACCCACACAGACACAGAGAGAACACACCACACTCCTCACAGACAGTCACCCGGAGGAAACCCACGCAGACACAGAGAGAACACACCACACTCCTCACAGACAGTCACCCGGAGCTGTATGACTGCGACACTACCTGCAGGAGACCACCTCTGTTTGCTAAATATTTAAATATTAATGTTATTTAAATATTTAGGAGGTAATAGCGAGTATTGTTTGTTTATTTGATGTTTGTTAATAACACTGTGAGAGGATTATGGTGAGTAATGCTTGTTATTTGATGTTTCTTCATAACTTTAGAGGGTGGCTTTGAGTGGTGTTTGCTAGCTGATGAATATTAATAGTACAGTGAGAGGATGATGGTGAGTGTGGTTTGTTTATTTGATGTTTGTTAATAACACCTTTAGAGGGCAGCAGTGAGCATCATGTCTGGCTACACTATGTGAAATATGAGGACGTCAGGAGCAAAGTGGAGAAAGAGTTTGTGCTGACAGGGGGCCTTTGTATAGCATTTGTGTAGCTCTTTCTCCTGTACCCTTTCAACTGGGCTAAATGTTTTTATTAATGTAACCCTTGTGGTTAACATGGGCCACTCTTTCAGGAGAGTGACAGGACCCACACACGCGTGTTCAGTAAAACCACCAAAAGTGAAAGGGAGAAAGGTACAGGGGTCCTGGAAATGTGGAGAAGTTGGTGCTGTAATAGCGAAACCAAATAATCACAGTGGCCGGTACCGCTCTTAGAACCCAGCACATGCTGGTGCCACATTTTGCAGAGGGCGCCAGATTCCTCAGCCTATTCCAAAGTTCATGTTGCTGTTCCTTACTGTTGTGTTGGATGACTGCGGGTTGGAAAGCTCTCAAATATCTAGCACCCTAATTGAGGTTAAGCTGAAACTGTAAACCATAAGCTGTGTTTCAAAGTGTACGTTGCTAGCTCTGGTACATGCTGTGTGGATGCTATATCCAGGATTTAATGTGGGAATACTAGCTTATATTTCAGTAAAACCACAAGAACACACAAGCACACACTCATCAGCTTCACTGGAGGAATGTGTTCAATGACTGGAGTATATATGACTGGATTGTATGAAATGTTTGCTTCTGCAGGCAGTCAGAACATAGAGATAAAACAGGAGCCAAGCTGAGGACTTCCAGTTTTGTGCAGAAGATAGACACCATGCTTTATTTGTGTAAATTCCTTCAGTAACTGTGTTTTTTATATTGATTTTCAATGCAATTTTTCTGAGGAGATTAGTTATAAGATCAGCCACTAGTTTAAGAAAGGATCCAATCAAAGGAAAACTGGAGCTAATGTGAATGCTAATGGGCCTCGTAACAGCGATGCACGACCTAGTAGAACACCAAAATGTACAGTGGGACATCTGTGCACAAATGGCCCAAAGATCCCAAAATAGCTGCATTACGGAGGTTTATAGTGTCGGATGAATTCGAGTTCGACTTCGATCACATTTACAAGAATAACGGTACCTCTACATTTGAGTTTAGCTTATTGCTAGGCTATCGTCATGAATAATGTTGGTTATTTAGCTAGATACTGTCATAACAGTCAGTCATAACGGTGTTTTACCGCGGCGTTGTTCAGCTGTTGTCCACCAGTGACGTCACGGTCGCGTTCAAGAATTTCCGTAGCGAGCTCGGGTTTTTCCGTCAATTTAATAAAATTAGATAGATAGATAGATAGATAGATACTTTATTGATCCCCAGGGGAAATTAAAGGTCTCAGTAGCTTACAGACTTAGACATCACGTACACGAATCACTAAACAGCAATGGACTAATAGAGTTTAAAAAAAAATTGTCAGTTTTAAAGCAAATTAAGCTGCTATTTTCATTTTAATTCATACTTATATCTGTCAGTAACTACAATAATGTGAAATATTCATGGAGGTCCATTAAGTGGTGCTTAGCCTTTAAGCCTGAGCATTGGAGATGTGGATGAATGTCCCCTGCCGATTTCATGGAGAAACACCATGCAAGTGTCCTGCAAAAATGAACCAAATGCAAATGATGCTACTTACTGAAAATATTATATTTAGTTTTCTAAAGATATGCTTTCTGTTTTTTCTTCCTGGTGCTGAAAAATGAACAACATGTACTTAAAAGCCATTTTGACTAAATGATGAACTGAACCGGGGGGGGGGGGGCTTCAGGGTGTGTTACTATTTGTATGGCTCCAGAATGATTCCTTTGGGTTCCTCAGATGAAATCTGACTTTTTGTTATTTCTGGAACTGGCTATTGTCCTTGTCAGAAGAGCATATAAATTATATGAAAGGAGAGTGGCTTACAGCTATAACTGCAAGGTTACAGGATTGTGGTGCACCATAGAAATATAATTTAATCAGCCGTATCTCCCAGCTGTAGTGAAATGATGATATGGCATAAAAGCCGCACTATTGAGGGTTTGGGAGAACTTCCTTGAGCAGCTAAAAACCTTCTCCTGCATCACAGTCGAGGTTACAACTTTTCCAGAAGTTCCCTAAAAACGTTGTGTCCTGATGTATACAGTAAGTGAATAAATGCAGTTACTGTGTGTCAACAGGAATTTCCTCTGGGAATTTGACTCCTGAGGCCTTGGGTGAAAGACGTTGAAAGATTTTGACCCTTGTCTGTTGTACCATATGAAACCAGTCAGATCTGACTCGCGTGGAACATATTCATCTGGACGTCCTTTCCTTTGGTTTCACATCCTGCACACTAAGGTGTTTTGACTACATAACAATTCTGTGAGGAATAAAGACTTCTGACACCGTGATTAATCCTCAAGCCTAAAACCCCCCTCTTTTCCCTGTGTTTTCTTAGAGAGGAATAATCAGATCCATCCATTTCAGTGAATTATGAGCAAGCTGCTCAGTTTTCCATTTTAATACATCCCATTTGGTCTCTGTCTCGACAGGAGGTTATGCTTTGTGAGGGCTTCGGAGAAATAGGCTTCTAACCGTGAATGGATGTGTGTGCCTTGTGCCCCTTCTGCAGGTCTACAGCCACTTGTTTAAAACATCTTAAATATTTACTCTACGTTAAATGCTTAAGGGATAAAACTAAGCTGAGCAAAGCCAAGGGATGTACTTGAGTGCATTGCACTAAAGCCCTTAAAGGGAACGCACCCAGTTTCTCTGCATAATTATACTGTGAGGATGTAAACAGAGTTAAACAAAATGAATTTATGTGATTTTTTTAAAATGGTGATCAGGAGGGTGGGAATAGGATCCAGGTGTCTGAAGAGTTTTAAAAAATAGTGTGCTTACAGTGTGCTTTTTAAATATACAGTGGAACCTCTACTTACGAACTTGATCCGTTCCGTGACCCAGTTCGTAAGTAGAAATGTTCGTTTCTCTAAAGTTCCCCTTTTAAAATAATGGAAAAGCAATTAATGCATTCCAGCCCCCACCCCGAAAGTCACCCTTTTTGCACTGATATATGTTTACAACACTCTCAAATTAGTAAAAGAATACATGTAGCATTACTAAAAATAAAAAAGAAATACAGTGGTAACAGTAATAAACGACTGGCTGGAGGAGTAACACAGGCACTGGCTGTATGACGGGAGGTGGGGGGGGTGGAATAATGGAGAGTAGGCGGTAAATGTGGGGAGACGAAGCGTAGATACGGTTTAACTTAGCACGAATTTTGATGTCTGCTATTTACACTAATGCTAAACTGCTAAAACTACAATGTGCTAATCTTAAAAGCTCACTCAAGTCTGGGCGCTGGGAGACTCGCCTATTGGGGTCAGTGGCCATTTCCAGCCGCCGGCTCGAAGGAGGCTCGGGTTCGTTTCTAGAGTCATGGTTCGTTGGTGGAGGCAAAAAAATATTAAAATGTCCAGTTCATATCTTGGAAAGTTCGTTAGTATAGGCGTTCGTTAGTTGAGGTTCCACTGTATCTGTTTAGAAGAGATACACAAAAAAATATGGCCACAGCAGGTATTGTAAAATTGCTGCTAAGATTTGCTAGCATTCAGCTCTGAGAGCATTATGGTGCTTTTCCACTGCATGGTACTTACATGACTTAAATATATTCAGCCTTTTTGCTTTGGTCAATCTGTTACCTAGAACCAGACACTGTTTATTAGCCTCTGATTACTTGTGGTTCCAGGTGAGTAAAGTAGGGACTAAACATGACATATAAAAGTTGTACAGTGCTGGTCAGAGAGACCTGTCAATCATGATGAAATGCAGACCGCCAGCACAATCACTTTGTTTGTAAAATACCCAGCTACAGCAGCGATCACTATTGTTTTTATTCGACTCACCCATGGCAGCCGTATAATTACACCGTTCTTTTTTGAAGAGGTTCAAACGCTGCGCCCAAGAAAGACTCCTGCAAGAGCTAGACAGTGCAACATGGAATGAAGAAACTCTACTGATCTGTACAACAACAACTTGGAATACACAATGCGTAAATCATGCTTAAACTTACCTCCACCATTGTTGTGGTTTTCCAAAGCTTGTGATTCCGGTTAGAGACATCATTGGCTACATTTTGCGGGGAGCCACCGTAGTAGAAAGCCAGCCCATATCAGTGACTATAACAGTGTGTAGAGCCGTGCCGAGCCAATAGAGTGGAGTCGGCAGCATGCGGTGGAAAAGCGACGTTAGTATGGTCAGGTATTAAATTTGGAAGATTAGATGTGGATGACAAAATCCAAAGGTGCTCAACTGAACTCCATCCACAGCTCATTACCTAGGGGTTTATGCCCCTTTAACCCATGCTTGGCATCGACCATGGTGACCATAGGCTCATGTCCAGCTGCTCCAGCGTCTCCAGCTTGGGTTGCACCTTAGTGTAGCTGGATTAAGTGGAGTCACTCTGACACCTGGTTCCTATCACCACTGCTGTAAAGCACCACTTCACATCAAAACATTCTGAGATCTTAGAAGCGGAGTTAGACTCTGGAGTTTCCCTGTAAGAGCACTGTGTTTTTTGTGGCTGTCAAAAATGGAAGTGATTAAATACTTAAGGTCTGAAACTCAGCGAAAAGGTTTTACTTAAGTATTTCCCTGAAGTGATTTTATGCAGATCACTTAAGGCAAAGGAATGTTTAATGTTTTTATGTAAGTGCCCAATGGGCTGTGATCTGGTTTCTCAGTGCTGGAGCTGGAGGTTTCATCATGCTAAGTCCAGCGGAACCCAACACATGGTCTGGCCGCATGTTTTAATGCTGTTTTGTTTGGCAAATTGCTGCTGTGTTTGTTCTCTCGGGGCCCCTGCTCCTGAGCTCTCAGAGGAGAAAGCACAATGAGTGTTTGTGAGACGCATGGTACACTGATGCTATCGGGACATGCCGAGTAAATCAGATTGTAACATGGTGGTATGCAGTTTCTGGAGAAAAGAGAAAGAGGGAAAAGAGAGGGAGAGAGACAGAGATAAACATACGGATGGTGTTTGTGATGAGCTTTGGACAGTCATCCATCCCTGCAGTGACACTGAGATGAGGCATAGCTGTGCAACTCTTTGCTTTTCTCTTGGCCACTCCTCCTTCACTTTCCCCTCCCCTCACGTGAATGGTCATGAATTCCAGCTCTAGGTACTTTGTATTAGAGGCACACCACAGGAACGTCCTCTCTGTAGTTTGTTTTCCATTATTAACTTGTATTACTCACATAAACACAACGCCGTTCTCTCTTCCTCCCCAGCCAAACTCAGGGGCCCAGTCATTTCTACTGATGTGGAGGAAGAGACTGATCCAAAGGGTGCTACGTTGAGCACGCAGCTTATCTTGGCTCGGCTTTTTCTCCGAGGTTTGATTATTGCATGACTGAGGTAGAAGGTATGAGCGATCCCTGGAAGGCTTTCTCCAGATCCTCATTTCTCCCACTGTAGAGCTAATGCCCACACGTCACGTTTACACACACCTGTAAATGACTGCAACTCATAGCTTTCCAGTGACTGGACACTTTCAGGGAAATCTCATTTACTCAGACAGCTGAGACACCACCTAACCAGAGCTTCCTTAGACCACTCTTAGAGTCCTTAGACCTCAAGAAAATGAAACACTTGACCCTGATTTCGCTCCCGTTTTGATTCACGGTTGTTCTGGGATATCAAACGCCAGACCTCCAGATGGGATGTTCATCATTCATTTTAAATACACTCTAAAAAGAGATTTTTGACATAATGCCAAGGAAGTACTACTTTTAGTTCAATAAAGAATCTTTTATCTAACTTTACACTGTATTTATGGCAGTGTTTTTTTGTTATTTACAAATATATATCACATTTACAGTACAATACAATTAGAGAACTGTACTGTTCAGGTGCCTAAAATCACTTTTGAGTCGCCAATCCACCTACCAACGTGTGTTTTTGGACTGTGGGAGGAAACCGAAGCACCCGGAGGAAACCCACGCGGACACAGGGAGAACACACCACACTCCTCACAGACAGTCACCCGGAAGAAACCCACGCAGACACAGAGAGAACACACCACACTCCTCACAGACAGTCACCCGGAGGAAACCCACGTAGACACAGGGAGAACACACCACACTCCTCACAGACAGTCACCCGGAGGAAACCCTCGCGGACACGGGGAGAACACACCACACTCCTCACAGACAGTCACCCGGAGGAAACCCTCGCGGACACGGGGAGAACACACCACACTCCTCACAGACAGTCACCCGGAGGAAACCCACGCAGACACAGGGAGAACACACCAACTCCTTACAGACAGTCACCCGGAGGAAACCCACGCGGACACGGGGAGAACACACCACACTCCTCACAGACAGTCACCCGGAGGAAACCCACGCAGACACAGGGAGAACACACCAACTCCTTACAGACAGTCACCCGGAGGAAACCCACGCAGACACAGGGAGAACACACCAACTCCTTACAGACAGTCACCCGGAGGAAACCCACGCGGACACAGGGAGAACACACCACACTCCTCACAGACAGTCACCCGGAAGAAACCCACGCAGACACAGAGAGAACACACCACACTCCTCACAGACAGTCACCCGGAGGAAACCCACGCAGACACAGGGAGAACACACCACACTCCTCACAGACAGTCACCCGGAGGAAACCCTCGCGGACACGGGGAGAACACACCACACTCCTCACAGACAGTCACCCGGAGGAAACCCTCGCGGACACGGGGAGAACACACCACACTCCTCACAGACAGTCACCCAGAGGAAACCCACGCAGACACAGGGAGAACACACCAACTCCTTACAGACAGTCACCCGGAGGAAACCCACACGGACACGGGGAGAACACACCACACTCCTCACAGACAGTCACCCGGAGGAAACCCACGCAGACACAGGGAGAACACACCAACTCCTTACAGACAGTCACCCGGAGGAAACCCACGCAGACACAGGGAGAACACACCAACTCCTTACAGACAGTCACCCGGAGGAAACCCACGCAGACACAGGGAGAACACACCAACTCCTTACAGACAGTCACCCGGAGGAAACCCACGCAGACACAGGGAGAACACACCATACTCCTCACAGACAGTCACCCGGAGCGGGAATCGAACCCACAACCTGGAGCTGTGTGACTGCGACACCTACCTGCTGCCATATTTTTACAGCATTAGCATATTAATTTAGCATGATCTGCCAAAGTCTGTAAACACAGGATAAAAACGAGTCATTCCGATTTTTTTTGCTACATCTTATGTAAAATTCAGAAACTTTAAAATGGTCCCACCTCCTCATCAAACACAGCACTGGACGCTAGAGGGGGGCGATACCGGGAATTTTGGTATCGATACCAAGTAAATACAGGGCCAGTATCACCGATATCGATACCGATACCACTTCGCCACGTGCCGGTGCAGAAGAAAAAGACAGGGGGTGGGGGGGTGTCACTTCGCTGAGTCACACACACTTTAGCGGGAGAGAAAAAAACCTTGAGTATCGATCTTTTTACACGAGTATTGATCAATACCAATACTAGCGGTGGTATCGATATTATCAATATTTGGTTGAACATAGTAAAACAAATGCAATGTTCGCTGAGAAACAGAAAACAGAAAACGAGAGTGGAGAAGAAAGAGAACTGAGCTTAAACAGCTAAAAAACAGAGCTTCTGCTCCTCACTCCTCACTGCTGGGCCCTTGCGCTGAACTGAGCTGTGGCTCATTCTCATTTAAGGGACCAGGCGCTGAAACCAGCCGTTCCGAACAGGGCTCTGTAGGCAGGGGGAGAGTGCTGCTAAAGTCTTTGATCCTTGTGTGGTGTATTGACCAAAGCATGAAACAAACATTTCATTAAGACCCAGGGAAGTTTGTTTACTTGTGGGAGAGGGATAGAATGTTTTAAGATAGAAGATAAAGATTTTAATGTAAATATAAATGGTGACTGTTTTACATTACACCATACCAAGGTTATAAGTGGACAAATATCAAAATATATGACATGTGTGAGTGTGAAGAACCTTTATTTTTAACTTTTACATTACATCATGCAAAAACTGCACCGTTCCCGACTCGCTGTGAGGTCAATAGTTGTTCTGAAGAACACAGAAGGTGCCTCCTTCTCTTCCCGGGAGATGGTGAAATTCAATAGAGCGGCAGGGTGAGCTTTATCGTCTGGAGCAGGGGACATCTGCTTTGCGTGTGGGAGAGACAGAGTCAGAGAAGTGAGACAAGGCAGGCTACACATGATCAGTGGAGGAAAGCTTTGATCAGGCAGCCCCTCACCCCTTGGCCCCCCTTTACTTCTGCTGTTCTGCCAAAAAGACGAGAGGGACAATCAAATCAGGTCTCCAGATGTGCACAAGGAAGAACAGGAGCAGCACAGATGTGGCTGCAGTGGACAGTGCTAAAGTGGCCCTTTAAATCCACAGGGTGACCTGTTGTGATGGAGAGTTGTTGGTAGGTTCCCGTATGCGTTGTAGAGCCCTAAAAGGAAAATATGAATTTAACCAAATGTCGTGGTCCATACATTTCATAACTAATGTTGACACTGTTCATTTATTGATGAATAATGAACGCTTATTATCCAGAGCTTATAATAAAGCACGTTTGCAGGATGTTAACAAAATCAGACACTTCAGAAGGAATCGATAAAGCTTGAGGATTGACCTTGTCATTATCGGTGTGTATGTGGCTCTGGGTCTCTGGTTGATCCTGTTGTATGGCAGCTCTTTGATGTCTTTGGTGGCTTATAGACAGGGCCTCCGCAATCCTTTGAAGTTTAGAGGAAATCAGGATGTAGAGGCCTGGCTTGACTGGGTCTCATCTGGTGCTGTTAAAGCATGCATGCAGCTCGTAATGACAGTTAGGCTAAAGACGCTTTCTAGGGCCCGACTCTTACATCGGTCTGCCAGTAGAATCGACGGGTTTTGGAGCTGCATGAACTTATTAGTGGTCTACGGTTCAACGTTGACATTGTTCTGCAATATATATTAGAAGGTTCTACACTGTAGAAACTTCTCTATGTAACTTTTGTAGTAGGGTAGGGAACCACCTCACCCTCCCCCAGTTCCCCATTGATTTCAGTACATTTCTGTAAAAATGAATTACACTAGAGGGAGCCCCAGGGAAAATAAAATTTTTTCCTAGTGTTCCTTTAAAGAAAAAGCACTTGTTTTGTGCAGTGCCTCATTAATCTAAGGATCTGTAGGTCTTCTTACGAACACACACACTGAAACACAACAACCAATCAGTTGTTCAGCTCTGAAAACCTGGGATAAATCTACTGATCGTGTCCCGTGTCTGACGTAGATATTAGGCACCGCAGGGCTGTCCTCGCTCTAATTACAGCACTGAACCTGTGTTTATATGAGAGCACAAATACCAGATTAAACAGAGCAAAACAAACAAAGCCTACACCGAAACATAAGTACTGATTCAATATGGTGAAATAGAGAAGAGAGAGGAAAGATAACCTTGTGAAATTGGCTAAAAACCAGCATCCTCACCCCTCACCCCTGATCGCCTCACGTATGGCTTCAGTCTGAATTCTACTGTTCTGAACAGAGGGTAAGAAAAGCGCTGTTCACTTTAACGTGAACAGAAGTGGTTAAATATATTATTACCCTGAATACCCAGTCATGAACACAATATCATGACTCAACTCATGACTCAAGTCGAACAACAGCAGACTGCATTATTACACTCTTAGTCAATGATATTTGACAATTCACACTTGACAAGTGATGACCACATAGGTCTGTGCACTGGTTGCCAAAGGGTTTGGTTTCAGGACACGATACACAGTGTAAAAATGCAGTACTGGTATTTGAGCGTATGGCAGCAGCGGGACCGGATCAAAACCAGCAGGAGCCACAGGGCATTACAAAAGGTTTCCATTAGATTTGCTGATCCATGCGTGAATAGAAAATAAAACAAGGCTGTATTTTACCAATGGTTTTGGCTGTGTTTTAGCCAATCAGATTTTAGCTTTGTTAGACAATACACTCGTATTGTATAACGTTCCCTAACCCAACACTGAGTTGTATTTCATTCATTCATTCATTATCTGTAACCCTTTTTATCTGTCCAGAGCCTACCTGGAATCATTGGGCGCAAGGCGGGAATACACCCTGGAGGGGGCGCCAGTCCTTCACAGAGCAACACAGACACACACACATTCACTCACACGCTCACACCTACTGACACTTTTGAGTCGCCAATCCACCTACCAACGTGTGTTTTTGGACTGTGGGAGGAAACCCATGCAGACACTGGGAGAACACACCACACTCCTTACAGACAGTCACGGAGGAAACCCACGCAGACACAGGGAGAACACACCACACTCCTTACAGACAGTCACGGAGGAAACCCACGCAGACACAGGGAGAACACACCAACTCCTCACAGACAGTCACCCGGAGGAAACCCACGCAGACACAGGGAGAACACACCACACTCCTCACAGACAGTCACCCGGAGGAAACCCACGCAGACACAGGGAGAACACACCAACTCCTCACAGACAGTCACCCGGAGGAAACCCACGCAGACACAGGGAGAACACACCACACTCCTCACAGACAGTCACCCGGAGGAAACCCACGCAGACACAGGGAGAACACACCACACACCTTACAGACAGTCACCCGGAGGAAACCCACGCAGACACAGGGAGAACACACCAACTCCTCACAGTCACCCGGAGGAAACCCACGCAGACACAGGGAGAACACACCAACTCCTCACAGTCACCCGGAGGAAACCCACGCAGACACAGGGAGAACACAAAAACTCCTCACAGACAGTCACCCGGAGGAAACCCACGCAGACACAGGGAAACACACCACACTCCTCTGTTTGACTGCGACACCTACCTGCTGCACCACGTGCCGCCGAGTTGTATTTCCTTATTTATTACAAAACAATAATGAAATCAATTTATTTAGTTAGTTGTATTGAAGGTCTGGCTTATATTGAAGGTCATTATCGTACATGACCCTGTTGCAGAAGATGAAGTGAGTGTGTGAATTATAGTGAAAGGCCACTGTAACACCCTGTGGGAGGGAATGAGGATTGCAGAAACAGAAGTGGGGACCCGGGAGTTATATCTCAGAAAATATCATAATGACATCTGAGCTTTATTCGTTCTTTCCCAGCTCTGCAAAGCTGTGTCATCTCTGAGCGTCTGGGCTCCTCTGTCTTAGGTCTCTCTGACAGCCTGCTGAGGAAAAGCAGACATATTAGTAAGAGGGGGAAGCAACTAAACACAGGTGAATGCCATTGCCGATCAGTCTGCTGAACCGACTCCCCACCCCACAGACGCCCCCCCACTGCTACAGCCACCTGTTCATATTTAAGTAGTGTGATAAAAATAAGGAGAGGACCAAAATGGGTCCAGAAACTTGTTTAGCTCCTTAAAAGTGGTATAAAATGCTGGTGACATTATTCGAGAGTCCCGAAGAGTCTGTGCTCATCAGATCATGATGACATGCTCAGGCGAAGCATAAAATTAGCTTCATAAATACAACCATTGTTCAGCAGTGTATTAAAATTATTAGAACATTTGCAAAGCACGCTGGATCTTTATGAGATTACCCAGAGGGTGAAGAATCTCTGGATCATCAGTAAAGAACTTCATGGATCCAAATTGGTGAGACAGGAGCTGCCTGAGTGGTCACTGCTGGTGATCCAGAGCAGATGAGTTCATGGCTCTTCAAGAGAAAGAGAGAGAGAGAGAGAGAGCTGTTATGGATACGGGACAACAGGAGGCCACTCTTGAAGCCAGACTTCACGTCTCCATATTAAAGTAAACCAGATGAAAGAGATACATATCCCTTAATGTGTAATAATTTACCTGCATGCACCATCCTGGGCCTTTCTCCAGGAATTTAAGGCACTTCTCCATCAGTTCGACCCAGCATCGCACTTAATGTCAACCAGCTGTCAGGAGACGGAGGAGCGTCTGGCTGAGGGCGAAGGAGACAGTGTTGTTCGTGCCTGTGATGTTATTCCGCTCACTTTGTTTTGTTTGGTTGCTAACAGGAACCCTGTGGAGCACGGGGGTTTTGTGTTTGATAAGTAACTTATGTAGGATGCAGGCCTAAGAACAACAGCTCTACCTTTGATCAGATAGTTCTGCAATGTCAAATGGGTTGTGCAATAGATTCACTCAGGATAATAAGAGTAGAGCTGAATGTAAACTTTGCTGTAAACCACTGTGAGCTTCACCAATTAACATCTCCTTGTATAACGTCGGTCTAAAGGTCTTTCAGTCCATCTGAGACCATGGAACGGACGTTATCCCAAGCCATGCAGTGCAAAGATTATTGACATAATTCCCTTAATCCCTCTGCGAAATCCACCTGATATGCTGTCATGTGGTAGACATTTCACTCCAGATGGGTTTATCTGAAACCCAGACCGTTTTTTCGTAAGGGTGCAGGGTCACAGCTGTATACATTTGATATGGTGTTAGACTATGACTGATCTTCTAACCTTCTTCACATGCATGGTATAACTGCTGTAGGAAACGTTTTCTCCATTTTTTGTGCTTTAAAAGCCTTTATAGATGAGTAATCTGACCCTCAGAAGCTGTCGTTAAATCATATTCCTCTGATGGAACGAAAGGCCGTCAGAACCAATTAAACTCAGTGTAAGTTTTATTGTATGGTGCTATTTACAGTAAACATTGGCACAAGGCCGCTTTCCACAGATTCAGGCCCAGACCGCTAGCCAAGGGCAGCACTGATTTGAGACGAGTCAATACTCAAAGGATTGTGATGAAATATGCTGAAGTAATTTTAACTAGCATATGCATCCATTAAGATGTACACCGCTAATGTACCAGTGGTAACGGAGACTCTCAGAGATGGGCTTTAGGTTTCAGCTATGCATTGTTAGTAACTTGCAGTGTCAGTATGGGTTTTCTAACAGTATTTTATTGTTAAGCCAATGCTAATGCAGTGCATTCAGCTCCTGAATAAACTGGAACTAACGGGAGAGCTATCTGATGAAAAATTGCTGTAAATCACAGTATTTACAGTAAACAATTGTATTACTCAATTACAGTAATATGCTGTAAATTTGAAATACAGTAGTGTTCCTGTAAAAATACGGTAAGTGGCTGGGAACTCTGCTGCCAGTATTTTACTGTAAATCACAGTATTTACAGTAAATTATTGTATTATTCAATTACAGTAATATGCTGTAAATTTGAAATACAGTAGAGTTCCTGTAAAAATACGGTAAATGCCTGGGAACTCTGCTGCCAGTATTTTACTGTAAAATTGCAATAAATTTTTTACAGTGTATCTAAAGGGATACCCCAGTGAAAAAACTCTCACTTTGACACTTTCGTTTTTAAGCAAAGCTTAAAGACGTAAAAAATATATATATATATATATTGTGATGCATTTTGTTTATTGATAAGTCAATGAACATCGTGTGTTTCCTCAGACTGGAGTCCAGGCCGAATCTGTGAATGCGAGGCGGACTTTGGCAGAGATCCAGCAGCAGAATCAACTGAGGAGTCGCTCACCTCCACGTCGCCACAGGAGGAGATGGTCTCAGCTTCGTTCAGAGGGAGTCCTGCCCAAACCTGTACCCAAAGAAGAAGAGCCGTTTATCCTAGACCTGAAAAACTTTCCTGACCTTGCCAATGCTGACCTGGGCTCCCAGAATCCCAACATTCAGGTACGACTTCAGGTTCAAATGTTATTGGCAACAGCGAGAAACCGAGTCTCAAATGGAGAAACCCTTTGGGTTGGAACTCTCTAAGAGAAGTAGGAAACAACTCCTATATCTTGTGAAGGAAATATTGAATGGAATCAAGACTAAAAAGTAAAAGTGATGTAACACCATGAGGAAAAACCACAGCTTTGAGCCAAAAAATTAAAAAAATTCTAAGTAGAACCAAAACTGGAGTCTGCCTATTATATCAGGACCAACTCTCAGTGTAACCCAGACTCAAAAGGCTAACTCAACCTGGATAACCCAAATGAGATCTATGACAAAAGAAACAAGAGTAGATCTGTGAGGCAAAGCAATGGGAAATGTTAGAAGACTGCTAAAGAAAATGACCAGGCCTAGACGTCACGTTTTGTAGCAACGTAGTATTGCTTGGCTCACCTTGTACTGTCATAACTTAAAGTGTGTTCTGCTCCTTTTACTGTACACAAATACTGTTTAAATAAGCATGGGGACTGTTTACTGGACAGCTAAAACTATGAAAAGCAAGAGTAATTGCACTAGATCAATCATTTTGCAGCTTGGGCTTCAGGGTCTTTCTTTGTAGTTGGTGTGTGTATCTTGGCTTTGGTTCCTGTCTAAACACCACTGTTGACATTGAGAGGCATATATGTTATACCAAATATGTATAGCTGTGTGACAATGCCCAGTCCTGTAGAATTTCCCACCTCTCTGAGCACTAAATCAACTGGTAGTAAGCTGTAGAAGCTGATTAATTTTACTTGGCAAGGCTTTACGTTGGATGTAATTAACCTATGCACTCATTGTTTCATACTGTTATTGCAAAGTGTGCCGCTATGATTGCAGAAGGGAGTGGGATTTCTGTGCGCTTATTGGCTGTGTCACAGCTGTTCTTAAGCAAAGAGGCCTCTTGAATTACCCCCAGGCCGAGCCTATACGCCAAAGGAGCAAACCTCTCCAGAGTTAGTAACAGAGGGAATAAAAACAAGAATATCTGTGTGAGGTGAAAGGTCAGCGTATTATATTAACAGCCTCTTTTTAATGTTTACACCGAGAGCTGATCCCTGTCTTTTTCATTCAAGCGAGGGAAAGAAGGATGGCATTTATTTTTAGTACTCATATGAAGTTTATGTGTTCATGAGGGCTTGAAAGGAAATGAAGTTAGACTTCTGGGAAAAGAATACACCAGAGAGCCCTGCTGTCCAAATTTACTTTTATAACGGGGGAAAAAGCTGAAGTCGTCCAAATGGGAACAGTCCATCCTCCGAACGTACCAGACAAAGCTGTTTTATTTCTTTATGTGTCTTTCCTATATGTCATGAAGCGTGGGTGGATTTATGTCCCTTTTTTATCATATTGCATACGTAGAATAATGTTATGAGAGTTTTCAAGGACAGGGGAGTTGAGAATGTGATAGATAGCGCTTTTCACTTGCCATCCAAATGGAATGGCTTACTCTTGACTTACTCTCCTGAGTCGTAAGGGTAGAACAACGCAATTTAAGTTGAACCAAAGCCAAACGTAATGCAGTTCAGCTCCCTCAGATATCCCCAAGGATCCAAAGGGAACTTGGCTGAAAGATGCTTCAGATGTGCTGTAATTTTCTCCCGTTCATTTTTTTTAGCAGCAGCACCGTTTATTTTGCTGATTACCTCCCTTGATGGATGTCTTAAGCAGGAACTGTGTGATCTCAGAAGATTTAAAAGCACCGTTGACCTGTGATGTTCATCAGACGCACTGTGGTGTAGATCCTGGCCGAACATCAGATCTTCGGCTCGATGCTTTGCTCACACCGTCTGGAAGTCCAGGGCAGAGGAGGACAAGGAGGACTGATGTAATCGGTGTGACTACAGTAGCTTAATCACCCTGCTAAAAAGCACAGCGTCTTTATAAACAGCTGCTACAGCCATCAGATTGTTACGTAGGGAGGAATATAAACAGCCAGCCCTTTGTCTAGGCCTGCTGAGGGGATGGCTGGAACTTCTCTATCACTCTGCAGATACTGCAAGTCGGGGCACGCTGAACATAAACCTGTCACCATGAAAACATCCTCTGGAGGGGACAGTGAAAGGGCCTTTTCATGTTTTATGTTATGAGCTGTGCGTGGATTATTTTGACAGTTGGCATCATTGAGAAATACTGGGGTAATATACTCAACATACAGGGTCCTTGACTGTTCTTTGAGAAAAGAATAATATCCACAGCCAAACCCTTGATTTTCTAGGTGAACGCTGAGGTTGTAGACATTTTTAAGAGACTCATTTCAGACAACTTTAACAGTCAGTATCTTTAAAAGCACTGCTAGGGCATTCATTTATAAAGCACTCAGCCTAGAGTGTCCACAGCCATTCCATATCCATCCCCACTTCTGATTTTCTCAGAGACCGGTGAGGTGGTGGACATCTTTAAAGAATGACCTCTGGTCAGTTTTGATGGTCACCATCCCCTGAAAATGAAGCTTAAAACTCACTCAACTTACTGATCTCAAAAGTCACTCCTTGAATGTCCTCCTCCAGGTCACCATTGAGGTTGTAGATGACCCCCAGATGGAGGTTGAGATGGATCTGGCTAAAGAGGGCAGGAATGACTGGTCCTTGAGTTCAGAACAATTGCTGGACCAGAAAAAGCTCTTCTGGCCCCTGTTCTGGGAGTACCACGACTCCAGTGAGGAGAGTCCAGGCCAGGGCAGTCTAGAGGAAAATGGAGAGGATCTCAGTAATGACGGAGAAGACACTTTTCTCAGTGGAGTCGGAGTGGACTGGGACCGGCGCTGGAAAGGCTGGGACTCTATGGAGAATTATGGTAAGAAATCAGCTTTACTGTAATACCTTTAGATGGTGGTTTTGGAAATCAGCCATGTGTGAAATCAAGTTGGAGGTTTTAAAGGTGAGAAAATGTATTGTCTTTGGCTTAAGGTAAATCTTTTGTCTGGTAATTTGTTCTTTCCTTTATTTGGCACTCCTTGCCTTGCCAGAAACAAAACATGTTTAGTTTCACCAGTCTCTGCAGGCCTTTCTCTGGCATTACATCACATGCTATGTTGAAATAGAACATGCACTGAAAGAAATAGCACCTTGGAGCACATATATCATTTGCGTAAAATAAATACTTGTATATGGAGTCACTTCAACCACCACCAATGTGCAGCACCTACTTGCATGAGACTACACAGGAGGCTAGAGGGAATCATTAAGCCAGAATATATGAAGATGGGGATAACTGGAAGACCAGAACTGGCCACAGTAGTAGATTTCAATGAAAATGGGCATCCCAACTCTTTTTATCAAAGGATGGCACCATTTGTTCAGTGCAGTGTTCCGCCACTGCTTTCATGAATTGGAATCTACACAAGGAGACAACAGGAGAGTGCCCCTTGCAGGCCCCACCAACACCACTTCCAAGCTTTTTCATTCTCTTTCAGTTACTGACCAGGCACAAACCTGCTTAGCTTCAGTGGATCTGCGTGTTCAGTTATTCACATGCAAATTACTGCTGCAGCCTTGAAATCAAGTGAATTTAAGGCATTATATTTGTCACTGAAGACACAGTACGCCTGGGTATTTTTAAAATATCAATACTGATATTCATAGTCATGAGTGTGGCATAAATTCAGTCAAAAGGTGTTTGATTCTGGGATATTCACCTGATGTTAAAACATGTTTTAAAAATTTTGTCAGCAGTCTAGATGTAACAAGCATGTCTATTGATTACAGATACTAAGATTGACTGCATTGATTAAATGCAGTGGTTAAATTCAGTATTGAATTGTGATTTTTATTTGTTGTTGTCTGTGAGGAGTGTGGTGTGTTCTCCCTGTGTCCGCGTGGGTTTCCTCCGGGTGACTGTCTGTGAGGAGTGTGGTGTGTTCTCCGTGTCCACGTGGGTTTCCTCCGGGTGACTGTCTGTGAGAAGTGTGGTGTGTTCTCCCTGTGTCTGCGTGGGTTTCCTCTGGGTGACTGTCTGTGAGGAGTGAGGAGTGTTCTTTCTGTGTCCGCGTGGGTTTCCTCTGGGTGACTGTCTGTGAGAAGTGTGGTGTGTTTTCTTCCTGTGTCTGCGTGGGTTTCCTCCGGGTGACTGTCTGTGAGGAGTGTGGTGTGTTCTCCCTGTGTGTGCATGGGTTTCCTCCAAGTGACTGTCTGTGAGGAGTGTGGCGTGTTCTCCCTGTGTGTGCATGGGTTTTCTCCGGGTGACACTCTGTGAGGAGTGTGGTGTGTTCTCTCTGTGTCTGCGTGGCTTTCCTCTGGGTGACTGTCTGTGAGGAGTGAGGAGTGTTCTCTCTGTGTCCACGTGGGTTTCCTCCGGGTGACTGTCTGTGAGGAGTGTGGTGTGTTCTCCCTGTGTCCGCGTGGGTTTCCTCTGGGTGACTCTCTGTGAGGAGTGAGGAGTGTTCTTTCTGTGTCCGCGTGGGTTTCCTCTGGGTGACTGTCTGTGAGAAGTGTGGTGTGTTTTCTTCCTGTGTCTGCGTGGGTTTCCTCCGGGTGACTGTCTGTGAGGAGTGTGGTGTGTTCTCCCTGTGTGTGCATGGGTTTCCTCCAAGTGACTGTCTGTGAGGAGTGTGGCGTGTTCTCCCTGTGTGTGCATGGGTTTTCTCCGGGTGACACTCTGTGAGGAGTGTGGTGTGTTCTCTCTGTGTCTGCGTGGCTTTCCTCTGGGTGACTGTCTGTGAGGAGTGAGGAGTGTTCTCTCTGTGTCCACGTGGGTTTCCTCCGGGTGACTGTCTGTGAGGAGTGTGGTGTGTTCTCCCTGTGTCCGCGTGGGTTTCCTCTGGGTGACTGTCTGTGAGGAGTGTGGTGTGTTCTCCCTGTGTCTGCGTGGGTTTCCTTCAGGTGCTTCGGTTTCCTCCCACAGTCCAAAAACACACGTTGGTAGGTGGATTGACGACTCAAAAGTGTCCGTAGGTGTGAGTGTGTGAGTGAATGTGTGTGTGTGTCTGTGTTGCCCTGTGAAGGACTGGCGCCCCCTCCAGGGTGTGTTCCCGCCTTGCGCCCAATGATTCCAGGTAGGCTCTGGACCCACCGCGACCCTGAACTGGATAAGCGCTTACAGATAATGAATGAATGAATGAATTTGTTGTTGTTGTTTGTAGCTTCTTTAAAATAATTCAGTGAGAACCTTTGAAACCCAACTCTACTAATAAAGGTCCCATCTATGATACAGTCGGTCAGAGGGGGTGCAATGATATCATAAGCTCTTCTGTTTATACAAGATAATAGGAAACACACAAAACTCTGATATAACAGCTGAGGGTTTACACTTGGAGCAAGCTCTCAGTCATTTCTCAGACAGGAAAGCAACAGCCCAGTGTGGCAATAGGAAGCTTGACCTTTGGGCCTTCTCCTCACTATCAGAAATAGCAGGCGTTTATGTTTGCACTTCTGAAGCTGGAGCTTGTATGCATTGAGCTTGCTCCGAAAAGTGTTTTTGTTAAGCCAATTTCCTCCCCTAGATTCAAGCAACCAACGTAGGCCCCAGCCTCCTCTGTAGTCCTGACATGATTTATGATTTGAGGTTGCACTCAAGAACCACTATATAAACATGCCATTGCTGTCGCCAGTCTCTCAGACTTTCTTCTGATGCCTATCAGTAGCAAATAGAAAATAGAATCTAAATGTGGTGTGTTCTGATATATTTTGCTGGCATTATATATGTTGTTAGCGGTGCCACGCTTCAAAATCTCTATCCTTCATTGTCCCAAGACACTCACGACACATACATATACTCAATTTGCATTTTGGAATACAATGCTATGTGATTGTACTGTATCTACATCTTCAAGCAACAATTTGAAAGCATTTGTTCAGTATGAGGCCAGATTATTGGAGGCTCAGTCTGGCCTACATTACTAACAGCATCAGAGCTTTTGTGCATTCTTTGAAGTTGAGATGATTGCTGGGAAACAGCCACATTTAGAAGCTCTGTCGCTCACTAATAGCAGTGTTTCCAGATATATTGCTAACATTAATTAAGATGGTAATGGTGACATGCATCTAAGTCTCCTTCTTGCATTGCCTCAAGTCATGGAGGACACCCATTTAGACCTTATGAGACTTTCAACCCCTTTCAAAGCATTTTTTAGTGGGTCTGAGACAGTGGGGGCAGATTATATCACGCTCAGTCTGGCCTAACATAACTAACAGTGTCCACTCAAGCATCAGGCCTTTGTGTCTTCCTTGAAGTTTACATTAATGCTGGGAAAGCATTGCATTTAGCTTTTGTCTCTCACGAAAAATACACAAATTAAATGGTTTCCAGCATTGAAGTCTGTTGCTTACAAGCCATACATTGGAAATGAATTACACTGTTCTCAGAGGACACATATATGTTCTGGAGTTATATTTTGGCTGAAATGTCATGCAATTATAATTTGTTTCTAATTCCACACTTTTGGCTATTACCCAACACCTCTCTCTCTCTCTCTCTCTCTCACACACACACACACACAAACACACACACATATATACAATTATATATAGTTAAACTAATGTAAAACAAATAATATATAACAAATTATAAAAATTAGGGCGGCACGGTGGTGCAGCAGGTAGGTGTCGCAGTCACACAGCTCCAGGGACCTGGAGGTTGTGGGTTCGATTCCCGCTCCGGGTGACTGTCTGTGAGGAGTTGGTGTGTTCTCCCTGTTTCCGTGTGGGTTTCCTCCGGGTGACTGTCTGTGAGGAGTTGGTGTGTTCTCCCTGTGTCCGCGTGGGTTTCCTCCGGGTGACTGTCTGTGAGGAGTGTGGTGTGTTCTCCCTGTGTCTGCGTGGGTTTTCTCTGGGTGACTGTCTGTGAGGAGTGTGGTGTGTCCTCCCTGTGTCTGCGTGGGTTTCCTCCGGGTGACTGTCTGTGAGGAGTGTGGTGTGTTCTCCCTGTGTCCGCGTGGGTTTCCTCCGGGTGACTGTCTGTGAGGAGTGTGGTGTTCTCCCTGTGTCTGCGTGGGTTTTCTCTGGGTGACTGTCTGTGAGGAGTGTGGTGTGTCCTCCCTGTGTCTGCGTGGGTTTTCTCTGGGTGACTGTCTGTGAGGAGTGTGGTGTGTCCTCCCTGTGTCTGCGTGGGTTTCCTCCGGGTGACTGTCTGTGAGGAGTGTGGTGTGTTCTCCCTGTGTCTGCGTGGGTTTCCTCTGGGTGACTGTCTGTGAGGAGTGTGGTGTGTCCTCCCTGTGTCTGTGTGGGTTTCCTCCGGGTGACTGTCTGTGAGGAGTGTGGTGTGTTCTCCCTGTGTCTGCGTGGGTTTCCTCTGGGTGACTCTCTGTGAGGAGTGTGGTGTGTCCTCTCTGTGTCTGCGTGGGTTTCCTCTGGGTGACTGTCTGTGAGGAGTGTGGTGTGTCCTCCCTGTGTCTGCGTGGGTTTCCTCCGGGTGACTGTCTGTGAGGAGTGTGGTGTGTTCTCTCTGTGTCTGTGTTGGTTTCCTCCGGGTGACTGTCTGTGAGGAGTGTGGTGTGTTCTCTCTCTGTCTGCGTGGGTTTCCTCCGGGTGACTGTCTGTGAGGAGTGTGGTGTGTTCTCTCTGTGTCTGTGTTGGTTTCCTCCGGGTGACTGTCTGTGAGGAGTGTGGTGTGTTCTCCCTGTGTCTGCGTGGGTTTCCTCTGGGTGACTCTCTGTGAGGAGTGTGGTGTGTCCTCTCTGTGTCTGCGTGGGTTTCCTCTGGGTGACTGTCTGTAAGGAGTGTGGTGTGTTCTCTCTGTGTCTGCGTGGGTTTCCTCCGGGTGACTGTCTGTGAGGAGTGTGGTGTGTTCTCTCTCTGTCTGCGTGGGTTTCCTCCGGGTGCTCCGGTTTCCTCCCACGGTCAAAAAACACACATTGGTAGGTGCATTGGCGAGTCAAAATTGTCTGTAGGTGTGATTGTGTGTGTGCGTGTGTGTTGCCCTGTGATGGACTGGCGCCCAATGATTCCAGGTAGGCTCTGGACCCACCATGACCCTGAACTGGATAAGCGCTTATAGATAATGAATGGATGAATGAATTAATGAAGATACTTATTTTCTAAAAAAAAGTAGTAGGTGAGAGTGAGTTTGAAGAACAATGTTTGGTTCAAATTCTTCTTGATTGAATGAGTTTTTTAAATCAACAGCACACATTATTTAAAATCATTATTTATTAACCGTTAAAACTAGGTACTGGATGATAACCTCAAATAATACAGACTCCACGAGGAGAGATCTGGAAAAAGTTAAACCAACACATTCACACAGAATATCACACTGGAATAATGTCATTAGGTTTTATTCTAATGTGTTTGTTGTTTGTTGTTTGTTTGTTTTTAGCAAATAAACACTTACTGCTCAGATAAACAGCTTTTTAAATCTCAATCTCTGGTGCTAAAACTTTTGTACAGTACCGTATATACACACACACACACACACACACAAAGCCACAAACACTGGGAGGGTGAGGACAACAACATTCTACCTCTGAAACACGAAATGTCAAACACTGCTTTTTTCCACACTGTTAACATTATAGAAGAGAACAGCACAGATGTGTAGTTTGCCCTTGTGTAATGCCACCTTGCCCCATTTTGGGTAAATTAAGCCTATGTTCACTGGGCGAAACACAAAAGCGCAAATTCTAAGGTCTTTGCCAAGGATGTAAACATATTGACTGGCTGTGTCTCTCAGTTTACCATGTTCATCCTCTATGCGTATGGCTTGAATCCATTGCTTATGTCATTTACTCTCCTACTCCAAATGCACCACAGCATAAGGGGGCGTGGTTATTCTGACACCAGTCAGTAATGTATGAAGGCTTTAGTCTATGTCGTCTGATGAGGGGATGGAAGTGGGCACCCAGAGAGCAAAGGCAATTGTGTTCTCTTAGAACTCCTGGCTTGGCTCCAGCCTTAACTGAGGCATCCCCGGCAAACCGACAGTCTCCAGATGATAGGACCAAAGCTTCGAGTGCTAGTTCACTCAGGTGCCCAAGGTACCCATGGAGATTATGTCAGTGCAATGTTACATTCAGGGTTATGATAGATTTACATCTTTACACTTGTACAAGATCTCCAAACCATTTACAAGCTTTTCCAGAGTGTTTGTGCTTGTGTGTGTGTGTGTGTGTGTGTGTGTGTGAGAGAGAGAGAGAGAGAGAGAGAGACCAAGCCTCTATATGAGGCTCAGTCTGGCCTACATTACTAACAGTGGCCACTCAAGCATCAGGCCTTTGTATCTTCTTTGAAGTTGACATTATTGCTGGGAAAGCGCCACATTTAGAAGCTCTGTCGCTCACTAATAGCAGCGTGGGGCCTCTCTGCTGGCTTAACAACTAATATTTGTGTTCAATCAGACGGCAGATTGGACAGAGAAGGCCCCAGTGCTTCTTTTTATCTCTGCCGCTGCCCCGTCCTTCTCACGGCCAGACGCTGTGATCTCGCTGAGGAATTCTCAGCGCTCGGCACAAAATGATGCTCTGTGATCTCTATGTTCACTTTTCTCTCACTAATCTTTTTTTATTTTTTAATCAGGTTGTTGTTTACTAATTCCATGATATTTTTTAGCTTATGCTTCTTTTGCAGCATTTGTGAAAGGCCATATAGAAACAGATCATTTATTTTTGTTGTTGTTTATATTAGGGCATTATATTTGCATATTTTTATAACGAAGTACAGAATATCTATTGTAATGTGATTTACAAGCTTCAGTTTTAATGTGGGTGAGATTTTGTTGAATTTTAAAGTACACCAATAAACCACAAGGTTAAAAGCACTGAGAGATGGAGTGAATAACACTGATTATCTTGTTTAAACAGCCCCTGTCAATGAGTGGGATTTATCAAGCAGCAAATGAAGAGTCAGTCTTTTTTTTTTGGTGTTGAAAGCAGGAAACATGTAAATTGTGATGGCCGTAATGTTTTTATATGAGCATCTACACAAGCCTGAGGTGTGTGGGGTGTTACCGGACAGTGCAGTGCAGTGGTTGGTACCTAACAAAACTGGTTCAAAGAAGGACAACCGGTGAACTGGCATCAGGGTCATGGGCACCAAAGGCTCATTGATGTGCAAGAGAGCAAAGGGGTCAGCATGGGCACACAGCCCCATGCACAGCAACCTTCAATGCACTGTTTTCTGACCCCTTTGTGTCAGAGCCAGCTTTAACACAGTTAGCAGTTACAGCAGAGCTACAGCAGCTCTTCTCTGGGCTTTGCTCCCTTTGTGTATAAATGATCGTTGGGCACCTATGACGCTGTTGCCGATTCACACGTTGTATTCCTTAAAGGCTAAGCACCATTTAATAGACCTCCATGAATATTTCACATTATTGTAGTTACTGACAGATATAAGTATGAATTAAAATGAAAATAGCAGCTTAATTTAAAACTGACAATTTTATTAAATTGACGGAAAAACCCGAGCTCGCTACGGAAATTCTCGAACGCAACCGTGACGTCACTGGTGGACAACAGCTGAACAACGCCGCGGTAAAACACCGTTATGACCGACTGTTATGACAGTATCTAGCTAAATAACCAACATTATTCATGACAATAGCCTAGCAATAAGCTAAACTCAAATGTAGAGGTACCGTTATTCTTGTAAATGTGATCGAAGTCGAACTCGAATTCATCCGACACTATAAACCTCCGTAATGCAGCTACGTAGCCGAGTATAATCTGATCCACCGAGTTTAGCGAGTCAAGCTAACGCTAACTAACACCAACTAAAACAGGCGAAGTGAGTGTCCTTACCCTGTTTACCTCCATGTTACAGAGGCTCTTGAACACCTTTCGTTGGTGTCCTTACATGCCCATATTGTTGGAAAAGCGCCAGTGAAATGAGCTACAGATAACGGAGTGAGCGGATGGTCCTTTCCAAAGTGTCCGTTTAAAGTGGACAAATTTAGTCCATTTTCTGGATATTTTGGGATCTTTGGGCCATTTGTTCACAGATGTCCCACTGTACATTGAATGATTGCAGCCAAAAACAACACATTTTTTCGCCATTTTGCATTAAATTAAGTGCAGCTTCTAGAGTTGTTGTCCACCATCTACGTCACAGGCAAGACGCCTATTAGAGTTTCCCAATACCGTTGGGGGGGGGGGGGGGGGGGAGGGGGGACCAATGGTCTTTTAAACCTTATTCCTTGAATTAGTAAGAAATAACATGTTTTCTGACTATCAATAAACACAAGTTAGGAACTCAAATTCCACTGTATTTATTTGTTTGACACTTTCATATCGCTGCTGCTTAGCCTTTAAAGCACATTTGGTAGATAGTAACCGCTTCATACTGTGAACTGCCAACAAGACCTGCTGTTTTGGAGATGCTCTGAACAAAACATTATGACCGTTGTATTTTTCTTGTTTATTTCTCAAAGATATAACAATGGGAGAGAAATTAATGAACTTTGGGACCATTCACTGTCAGTAACATTTGCATGTGTCAATAAATTTTAATAAATTACACGTGCCATTTCTCTCTCTCATTTAAATCTGTTTATCCTTTAATAAGATTGTTTAATGCAAACTGAAGACGGAATCCAGGTGAAATGTTTTAAACAATTACAGTAAATAAAAAGTCAGTGTTCTCCCTGTGTCCGCGTGGGTTTCCTCCGGGTGCCCTGGTTTCCTCCCACAGTCCAAAAACACACATTGGTAGGTGGATTGGCTGCTCAGGTATGAGTAAATGTGTGAGTATGTGGTGTCCTGTGATGGACTAGTGCCCTGTCCAGGGTTGTGTTCCTGCCTTGCACCCAGTGACTCTGGGTGCACAGTGACTCTGAAGTTACAGACAATGAAGTTTAGTGTGTCCCCAAACCTTTGATGGACAATGTAGTCAGCACAATGTTTTATAGAATGTTATAGAATGTGATATTTTACTGGTGGATCTGAGATTCAGGCCCAGTGAAAACCTCAGTAAACCATTAAAATTATAGCGTTCTTGACCAGCAAGATTAGCTTACACTGGGCTACGTCAAAAGCTACATTTATAGCGATATCAGTTCCATCAGCAATTTCATCCCAGGATAACTCCTCTCGTTTGAGCCGTACCACCCTGGTGTGATTGGCAGAATACCACAAAATCTCCCATTCCCTGAACTAAACACCCTACTCTCTGAACGTCATTAGACTGAAGAAATGGTGTGGTCAGATGCAAACGCCCCCCACCCAAGAGAGACCATTTTACTGTTAAGTGCCCTCACTGTGGCTGTGACTAAAGAAACTTTGTAACTTTGTAAGGGATTAACTCAATAGAGTTAATCCCTTCTCCCCTGCCACATTTGAGAGTCTAAAACTCTAATCCTGGATCTAATGAGTGTACTTAGTGTCAAGGACTCTGTGTACAAACAAGCCAGAATGTGAAACAGAGAAGGGTAAATGGGCCACATTATTAATGATGTGGCCTACACATAATCTCTGAACCCTTAGTAATGTAACGTTTTCCTGTAATTATGGCAAGCCGCAGAAACTCTGCCCTGGCCATGTGCATCAGGGTGGCCTGGGAGAGGGCAGGACATAGACACTTTTTGGCATTTCTTCTACAGAAGCTAGAAGTGAATTTACTTTCCCTACTACCCACTCTTATGTCTCAGAGGAAAAATTCCAAACTTCACCAGAATCTGGCTCAATAGTAAAATGGATTAGATTAATTATGAATTTTTATTTTTTTTTAGTGGGTAATATTATGCACAGATGCCTATGCTAACCAGCACCATGGCCAATGATCCAGAGAATGAGGCTAATTGTTCTCTCTAAATCCCCTGCCATTGGAAGTATGAGGCAAATAATTTTGTATTCTGAATTCTTCTATTAATAAGTACAGAAGCCCGTTTCTGCCCCATAAAATAATTTTTAAAAAGGCACTATTTTTTAAATATGTAAGTTGCTATCTCAATATTTTGAGCTACTAAGTCAATATATTGAGATAACATCTCATTTGAGCTGCTAATTCAATATATTGAGATAATATCTCATTTTGAGCTACTAAGTCAATATATTGAGATAATATCTCATTTTGAGATACTAAGTCAATATACTGAGATAATATCTCATTTTGAGATACTAAGTCAATATATTGAGATAATATCTCATTTTGAGATACTAAGTCAATATATTGAGATAATATCTCATTTTGAGATACTAAGTCAATATATTGAGATAATATCTCATTTTGAGATACTAAGTCAATATATTGAGATGATATCTCATTTTGAGATACTAAGTCAATATATTGAGATAATATCTCATTTTGAGATACTAAGTCAATATATTGAGATAATATCTCATTTTGAGCTACTAAGTCAATTATTGAGATAATATCTCATTATGAGATACTAAGTCAATATATTATTTGAGATACTAGGTTTTAAGTATTGATTGACTTAGTATCTCAAAATAATGTGATACATTCTAAAAACAATGAGATAGTATCTGAAAATAAAGAGATTTTATCTAAAAAAAATAAGATAGCAACTTACTTATGTTTTACTTTTTTTCTTTCCAATAATTGGTTTCCTTAAATACTAACTGGGTCAAGTTTACTGATGTATATGTGCCCAGGTTTTCAAAACTTCCAAGTGTTCCAAAACTACAGTAAGCATAAGAAAAACTACCAATGCCAGGCATGTCATCAACACCTCAGTGTGTTTCCCTTGGCTTTACTGGACTCTTGCATCTCCAGCAAAATAGGCAAAATGCAAGTAGCCTTAATCAACATAAGCTAAATTCTTCCTCCCCCCATCACTCCCACCATGGCGTCCTCTTGAACCTGATTTCTTTACCGTGGAAGTGAAGAGAGCATATATTTGGACATAGAGCTAAGCTATTTGGTCCCGCTTCCCGCCAAAGTGTTTGTCTTGGCTGGTATTTTGCCTCTGTATCTGCCACTGACATATTTATTACAACAAAAAAAAGGCCGGCCTGCCAACAAAGCCCACATCCTGTTCATTAGTGAGATTGTATTTTGGAAAGAAATATGCAATATTAATTTAGATGCGCATCATTAGCCCTGCTATGGAAGTGGAGCAGAGAGGAGCTTTTTATGTTGGGGTTTTACTGCCTCATGAAGAGGGACTTCAAACACAGCTCACGGTTCAAACACCAGCAGGTACACAGTTTAAAGAGTGGGAGAAAAAGCAGTGAGTGAGAGAAAAAACACAAGCTTGGATTGAATTCTCCTCAATTCAGGTGTTCTTTCTGGGCACAATTCCCGCTCTTTAGAGTGCTGGTACAGCTTCAGCAGGACTGAAGACAATTCTCATATGGTCTGTGCTCAGTATGTGGTGGTGGTAATAAGGGGTGACAGCAATTTAATACAACAGTGCTTAAAAGGAGGGGCATGTCATGGTTCTGTTTTCTCAGGTTTGTTAACTTGGAGTAGACAATGTACCAGGAATTAGAAAAAGTATTGAGCAATAGTACTTAGTTAAACTATTCCAATTATACTCTCTTAAGGGTTATTAGAGCTGGATTAGTTTCACCAGAAGATCCAGTAACAGGATTTGTATGGGATAAAGTACCTGTGGAATTTCCTTAAATTATCCTATTTCAATAAACAGCATCCATGTCAGTGTTTGTATTACAGCTAAACACGTCTAAACAAATACACCATGAAAACGCCCAGTAAATGCTGAACAGAATAGAATCAAATGCAGGATTTTGTCAAATTTCCAAATGCCACCCAACAAGACATTAGTCTTGAGGGTAAAAAAATGAAAGAGACTGTAGATTTGTACCACATAAAATTATCACTCACATCTGTAATCATTTAAATTATCGCACCTTTCCATTTAAACTAAACTAGAGCTCAAATACACTGAACAGCCAAGTTTGTAGGTTCTACTTTACAGTCAGGGACGTGTGAGAAGGCTCTGTGGCTGGTGGTTGTGATGAGGCATTGTGATTGGATAAATGAGTTCAATCCATCTGGTAGCATTTACAATTTCCTGGCAGTACTTACAGGTGCTTCACCTTTGGCCTAATTATCAAAAGCAGAAATTTCAGTATTTGAATCTGAGTAGTTTGTGTTTAGCTCTGTATACAGCTCTGAACTTTTAAAATCTGAAAACTGTTACTTGAAACAGAACTTTTAACACACAGTATCCTCCCAAAAACCAAACAAAGTACTTATAAAATGCATGTGAAATAAAATGATTAAATACTATGTGAATAGAATTGACTATACATTTAGACTAGAAGTTACACACTAGCCTCCCATCAATTCACTTGAAATTAGGAGAGGGAATACGAAGTTTGGTGGCATGCCAAGTGTGGGGTGGAGGGGTTTGACTGAACATCTATGTCCACAATGGAACTGTGATTCATTCATTCATTCATTGTCTGTAAGTGCTTATCCAGTTCAGGGTCGCGGTGGGTCCAGAGCCTACCTGGAATCATTGGCCGCAAGGTGGGAATACACCCTGGAGGGGGCGCCAGTGCTTCACCGGGCAACGCTGACACACACACACATTCACTCACACCTACGGACACTTTTTTTGAGTCGCCAATCCACCTACCAACGTGTGTTTTTGGACTGTGGAAGGAAACCGGAGCACCTGGAGGAAACCCATGCAGACACTGGGAGAACACACCAACTCCTCACAGACAGTCACCTGGAGGAAAACCACGCAGACACTTGGAGAACACACCACACTCCTCACAGACAGTCACCCGGAGGAAAGCCACACAGACACAGGGAGAACACACCACACTCCTCACAGACAGTCACCCGGAGGAAACCCATGGGGACACAGGGAGAACACACCACACTCCTCACAGACAGTCACCCGGAGGAAACCCATGGGGACACAGGGAGAACACACCACACTCCTCACAGACAGTCACCTGGAGGAAACCCACGCAGACACAGGGAGAACACACCAAACTCCTCACAGACAGTCACCCGGAGGAAAGCCACACAGACACAGGGAGAACACACCAAACTCCTCACAGACAGTCACCCGGAGGAAAGCCACACAGACACAGGGAGAACACACCAAACTCCTCACAGACAGTCACCCGGAGGAAAGCCACACAGACACAGGGAGAACACACCACACTCCTCACAGACAGTCACCCGGAGGAAAGCCACACAGACACAGGGAGAACACACCAAACTCCTCACAGACAGTCACCCGGAGGAAAGCCACACAGACACAGAGAGAACACACCACACTCCTCACAGACAGTCACCCGGAGCGGGAATTGAACCCACAACCTCCAGGCCCCTGGAGCTGTGTGACTGCGACATCTACCTGCAGCAACACCATGCCGCCAGGAACTGTGATAGTATTTCTTATTTCATTGATGTCATACCATTACATGACACAAACCTTGCTCCTATCAGTAATTGCCCACTAAGTGAAGAAAAAGTTAACCCACTCATTTACTGCATGTGTCACTGTGTGTAATACTCTATGGGTTGTTTTTCCCAAACCTCCAGAATTTGAAGAAGAGGAGTGGAGTGACTGGTCTCCCTGCAGCGTCTCCTGTGGCCATGGAAATCAGAAGAGAGTCCGCTCATGTGGCTACGCCTGCACTGCCACAGAGTCTAGGACATGTGAACTACAGCGCTGTCCAGGTGAGACCTAGGATCAGTAACATATCAGCATTATTGCAGAAGATTTTAATACCCCACCGCCACCCATACACCAAATTTGGAGCATTTCTATTGGTCCTTTCATCATGAGAAAAAACAAAACAAAACCTGAAACAGTTGGAGATGAGAAAATATCGCATTAGTTATTACCTTCTGTTTTCAGAACATTTAAATGCAGTGACAGCAGCCTTTAGGATCACACATCATAGCTATAGAAAGCTATAGCCTTTATTCTTAGTGCATGTTTTACCACTTCCAGAACTGTGTTTTTTCTAACAGTGTTTAACTTAGTAATGAATCTCATTTTCTTGTGTAATCAGGGTGGAACAGAGCAAAGTCATTTAGGCCTCCCTCAAAATGCAGTGTACACAGTGTAAAACTAAAGTCAGATCAATGAGGGCTTTCAGTACAGGCCTTTCACACACTGGTCAGTCTGGACCACACACACACACACACACATAGTCTATCCACTCATAGCTCTGGCTGTTAAACACTGCTGACTTCCCGAAACTCACTATAAAGCTCCAGTCCATTTAGTCCCAGCTGATTTAGGCAGAGATACAGACCATGCTGCTTTATGCTGCTGTTGTCATGGAGAACTGACACTGATTTGTCAGTGTGTAAGACTCCAGACCTGAATGCCATGCACAGCATGAAATAGATGGTGCTTATAAACATTAAATCTTATCGCCCATGTTTTTATCATTGCTAAAAGTGGCGAAGACCAAGTAACCATATGAATAAACTTACTCAGTTACAACATAATGCACGTCTTTTGATTGAACAATGTTACCTGCGGTCTTTCTTCCTCTTTAGATGACCTGAATGCAGTGACAGAACTCATTCCTCATGAGATGAATGACACAGATGCTTTTGATACAGGTGGGTTACGTGCAGTTGATGTTGGAGTTTTACTTTTCATTTAACCTTACTATCTTAGTGACAGATGGCATGATACCACTTAAAGGCTAAGCACCACTTAATGGACCTCCATGAATATTTCACATTATTGTAGTTACTGACAGATATAAGTATGAATTAAAATGAAAATAGCTGCTTAATTTGCTTTAAAACTGACAATTTTATTACACTGACGGAAAAACCCGAGCTCTCTACGGAAATTCTTGAACGCGACCGTGACGTCACTGGTGGACAACAGCTGAACAACGCCGCGGTAAAACACCGTTATGACTGACTGTTATGACAGTATCTAGCTAAATAACCAACATTATTCATGACAATAGCCTAGCAATAAGCTAAACTCAAATGTAGAGGTACCGTTATTCTCGTAAATGTGATCGAAGTCGAACTCGAATTCATCCGACACTATAAACCTCCGTAATGCAGCTACGTAGCCGAGTATAATCTGAGCCACCGAGTTTAGCGAGTCAAGCTAACGTTAACTAACACCAACTAAAACAGGCGAAGTGAGTGTCCTTACCCTGTTTACCTCCATGTTACAGAGGCTCTTGAACACCTTTCGTTGGTGTCCTTACATGCCCATATTGTTGGAAAAGCGCCAGTGAAATGAGCTACAGATAACGGAGTGAGCGGAGGGTCCTTTCCAAAGTGCCCGTTTAAAGTGGACAAATTTAGTCCATTTTCTGGATATTTTGGGATCTTTGGGCCATTTGTTCACAGATGTCCCACTGTACATTGAATGATTGCAGCCAAAAACAACACACCTTTTCGTCATTTTGCATTAAATTAAGTGCAGCTTCTAGAGTGTTGTCCACCATCTACGTCACAGGCAAGACGCCTATTAGAGTTTCCCAACTCCGTTGGGGGGGGGGGGGGGGGGACCAACGGTCTTTTAAACCTTATTCCTTCAATTAGTAAGAAATAACATGTTTTCTGACTCTCAATAAACACAAGTTAGGAACTCATTCCACTGTATTTATTTGTTTGACACTTTCATATCGCTGCTGCTTAGCCTTTAAGATGGCCTCTTAGTCTTATTCAATACAGACATACAGTAACACTGAATATTTAAAACAAAATGTATACCAGTCCTACATTTTGATGATTAAAAACCTCGTTTTGCTCATTTTCTCATCAAGAAAGATTTACAATCTAATCATATTACAGATGGGGGCTAATGTCAGTTCCAATAAAACTGTGTTTAATATTAGCATAGGTTTTTAGTCTTAGCTTGTGTAAAAGGTGACCCTGCAAGACCGCAAAATCATAGTCTGTTACCTAGTTATTTGTTTTTGTTATTACCTATATTTTATCACTACCGTTTTTTGCTTTATTGTTTTTTATTATTTATTTTTATTATTTATTATTAATTATTATTATTATTTATTATATTAAGGCTAGATTTGTCATGAATCCAACCAATTTCATTATTTTGTTCACAAACATTTTTGCTGGCATCAGCCCTCTGCTGATTACTAGGTTACAGATTGGCCCCTAGGGTTTGTTTGATTTTCAACTCCCAAAAGATATAAGTAAAGTTTTGTTGAATGTATTTTTTCACACATTCCCTATTGGCTTTGGAGAGTTTTCCTCAAAATAGGTGCAATTTGTAACAATCTTGTGCTTAAAAGATTACACTCCAAGAGGTTGGTTAATTCTCACCCTCTGACCGAGCTTTACTGCTTCCCTTTTTAAATATTTATTGGTTTTATTATCTTCCATTTAGTCCGTGTCCAGTTTAAAGCATGTTTTCCTCAGCAGCAGAAATGGTCCTTGTCCTTATGGAAACGACTCCTCCGAGGCTGCAATCAGAGGAAGAAGGCAGAGGTCCGTTTGGAATGAGGGGGAAAAGTGCACATTAAACATTTTCAGGATTGCTCCACAGAGAGTGTTTCTGAGGCCAAGAAAATGCACTATTTGCTTTGGATTATTTTCTTTTCTTTTGGTTCTCCAAAATGTGGAACAGAGCACTGAGTGTGTTAGCTGTTTTTAGTCAGCCATAATGACAAAGGATAACGAGTTACAGTGTCAAGCATTGTTTTAATCACATCGGAACCTAACCTTCATTTTGGTCATCAAAAATACCTTACATGGTCCTCTCGATTTGTTTCTCCATCACAAATTTGGGGTTGGGTATGATACAAATTCAATATTCACAGGACGAGGATCATGTCTGGTGCAAAATTTCTGTATCCCACCAACACTCCTTTCTTTTACTCTCCAATATCTCTCTTCCTTTTGTTCTGTTCATTCTGGGTGAGTCCAATCTTCTAGCTGAAAGCAGAACCCACACCCCCCCCCCCACTTCACATCACCCCAACCCAGAACTTCACATTCTCTCCATCTCTCCTTTAGTCTTAAATAGTTTCTATAGAATCCTTGATATCAGACCAAGACCTCGTGTCTACGTTTTTATATTTATTTTATTTTATTTGATCTTTTTAAAATTTATGTATCTATTTTTTAATATATTTATATTTGACATCATTTAAACAGAGGGGTGTCACGGTGGTGCAGCAGGTAGGTGTTGCAGTCACACAGCTCCAGGGACCTGGAGGTTGTGGGTTTGATTCCCGCTCCGGGTGACTGTCTGTGAGGAGTGTGGTGTGTTCTCCCTGTGTCTGCGTGGGTTTCCTCCGGGTGACTGTCTGTGAGGAGTGTGGTGTGTTCTCCCTGTGTCCGCGTGGGTTTCCTCCGGGTGACTGTCTGTGAGGAGTGTGGTGTGTTCTCCCTGTGTCCGCGTGGGTTTCCTCCGGGTGACTGTCTGTGAGGAGTGTGGTGTGTTCTCTCTGTGTCTGCGTGGGTTTCCTCCGGGTGACTGTCTGTGAGGAGTGTGGTGTGTTCTCCCTGTGTCCGCGTGGGTTTCCTCCGGGTGACTGTCTGTGAGGAGTGTGGTGTGTTCTCTCTGTGTCTGCGTGGGTTTCCTCCGGGTGACTGTCTGTGAGGAGTGTGGTGTGTTCTCCCTGTGTCCGCGTGGGTTTCCTCCGGGTGACTGTCTGTGAGGAGTGTGGTGTGTTCTCTCTGTGTCTGCGTGGGTTTCCTCCGGGTGACTGTCTGTGAGGAGTGTGGTGTGTTCTCCCTGTATCCGCGTGGGTTTCCTCCGGGTGACTGTCTGTGAGGAGTGTGGTGTGTTCTCTCTGTGTCTGCGTGGGTTTCCTTCGGGTGACTGTCTGTGAGGAGTGTGGTGTGTTCTCTCTGTGTCTGCGTGGGTTTCCTCCGGGTGACTGTCTGTGAGGAGTGTGGTGTGTTCTCTCTGTGTCCGCGTGGGTTTCCTCCGGGTGACTGTCTGTGAGGAGTGTGGTGTGTTCTCCCTGTGTCTGCGTGGGTTTCCTCCGGGTGCTCCGGTTTCCTCCCACAGTCCAAAAACACACGTTGGTAGGTGGATTGGCGACTCAGAAGTGTCCGTAGGTGTGAATGTGTCTGTGTTGCCCTGTGAAGGACTGGCGCCCCCTCCAGGGTGTATTCCCGCCTAGCGCCCAATGATTCCAGGTAGGCTCTGGACCCACCGCGACCCTGAACTGGATAAGGGTTACAGATAATGAATGAATAAACAGAGGGGCTACTCTTTATGAGGGGCATTCATTAAGCTCTTGATTTAACTTTAAATGTAACATATTTATTTTTCAATGTAATCACATTTATCCTCTGTACATTTGTTAGATCTTGCAATTAGCATTTCAATAAACTAAAAAAAATAAAAGAGCACTTCTTTTCTGTAAAAAATATATTTTATTGCTGTCATCAGACAGTCACTTTCCACAGATATCTTTCCTCAAGTTTAGGAGCGGGTAAATATCACTCAGGTATGTACTTTAGGGTAGAAGACTTGCCTTGGAATCCACAGTCAGGCAGAGTGCAGTGCTCAATTTGTGACCGCTTCTGTGACTCAGAATGGTTTTGTTTTTTTTGTTTCTTTTAGAGATTGCAGCATAATTAATGATCAAAATGAGCTGATGTGTTCTTTAATTCCCCACAGAAAGTGTCACATCCTAAAACCATTATACCTGTTGGATTAGTAGATTATATGAATATAGAGAATGTATTGAAAGCCCCTGGTACATTGGGTTAAAAATTCATGTTTAATGGACCATCAGAAATGCTCCAGAATGTCCTGGAAATAATGTCCTTGTATACAGAATAATTTCCTGTAACGTAATTTCTGAGATACAACAACAACAATGTGCTAAAGGCATGGTCTGGACTAATGCAACTGCTTGTAATAACCTTGCAATAACAAAGATTATATGAAAAACTGACATTGGCAAGACCTCGGCTTGTTCAAATGTAATAATTAAGTAATGATATCCTAAAAAAAATAGTGAAATACGTTATCTACCTTGATTTAACCTGTTTCTCTCTCCAGATATGGACAGCTGTGAGAAGTGGCTGAACTGTAAGAATGACTTCCTGCAGAAGTACCTCCACCTGGTCCTGACTGAATTACCCAGCTGCCCCTGCGTCTACCCCTCGGAGGTGGTCTACAGCGCCGTCAACATTTTTGATGAAAAACTTCGCAAGACGTACAGGTGGCGAGATGCCAGCGGCCCCAAAGAGCGACTGGACATCTACAAGCCGTCCGCCAAGTTCTGCGTCCGCTCCATGTTGTCCTTCGACAGCACCACCCTGGCAGCTCAGCACTGTTGCTACGACGATCACATGAAGCTCATCACCAGGGGCAAAGGGGCAGGAGCGCCCAACCTCATCAGCACAGAGTTCTCCCCAGAGCTGCATTACAAAGTGGACGTTTTGCCCTGGATTCTGTGTAAGGGCGACTGGAGTCGCTTCCATTCTGTTCGACCTCCAAACAACGGGCTCCAGTGCATTGAAAACCCCCAGGAGGACATTTACATGAACGAGCTGGAGGAGGCCCGGGAGTACTGAGAGCCACATTTAACAGCATTTATAATGGAAGCAAAGGGGAGCATTGATTGGGATTTTTTTTTAGAGCAGATTCTAAAGGAAATAAGGCTGTGATTGTGCTGCTGTTGTAGCTGGCAGCTGAATACAGAGGTATACAAATACTGCAACTATGGAAATACAGTATTTTGCTGGCACAGAACTTTGGACTGTTCCACTTTTGTAGAGGTCAAATCCAGCTACACCTGAATGTGGAGCTGTAGAAATTATGGGTCTATGGAAATTCAGCATTTAAATGATGTGAGGGGACCCTTGTGCTGTCAATGTACAGCTAAACAGAAAAGCTCAAAAATGACCCCAACTAAATATGGATCTATAGAAAAAAATGGATGCCTGGTGTACCTGTTTATATACAGCTAAACTGAAATAACATGGGTTTAGATCGTTGGTCTGGCATCCAGAAAGTGATGTAATGAGTCCTGTCTTCAGACTCTTCTCCATAGAGATTAATGCACAGCCTGGTTCCGAATCAAGTTCAAGGGCTCAAACATGGCATCCTCTGGAACAAGTCCAGTGTATTTATTGGATTCATACTGCTCCTCTTTTTTTGCTCCTCTCTGCGACGTGCTCAAAGACTCAGATTTGTCATGAAAGGAATTCCACTGAAGCTGCTAAACTTGCGATGGATCCAACAGAATGCTCGTTTGTTGTCTTAGGCTCTGATCTCGGTCCTGGCCCCCCTCCATCCGGGGCCAGATCGATCCAAACAAATCAAACACGAGCCTCAGAGCCGCGTGCGCCTCGGCTTCTACATACTTCACAGAATACTTCCACCCCTCTGAGCTTGTATACTGTTACCCCAAATGTATTCGGACGTGGTGTCACAGGATGAGATATTTATACAAAGTGATTCAACCTTTGATATGATTTAAGGGAAGATGGCATTGGAGTATAATTTGGTAATTAGACAAGGGACAAAGGTGCACTTCTTTCAGAAGGTCAGCAGTGTAAACTTTGTTTAAAAATGCTGCAAAATTACTTGGCTCAGTCTTAAAACAACACTCCTAATCTGATTTACATCTGCCACTTCTGCAGGGTACCATCAGTTCACACATAGGATACTTTTGATATAGTACTTGGAAAAGAACAGAACACTGGTCGCATCATGCTTGGAACCTAGAGAACCTTAAAGGTGACATACTCTAACCATTTTTCACAAGTGAACACAGTTCTGGGGTCTTTGGTTTCATCAAAACACCCCAAGGATCGAACAACATCGCTCCTTTCTCACCCTGTTTTGTTTTACTTCAGCGTTTTGTAGTTTGTTGGGCTCCAGATCCCGAAATGAAAGGGTTAATGCACTGAAAAGTAATTTATTTCATGATATGTCTCATTTAAAGGAACATTAGGTAAGGCTTTTTGCTCCTGGGGCTCCCCCTAGTGTAATTGGGTAGGGAGGTGGTAGTTTCCTACACTCCTCCAATCGTGCAGTACATAGTGCAGTTTCTGCAGTGAGGAGTCCAGAGTAGCAACAGCAGGGGCTCTGTGAAATTCAGCAACTCCCCATTGGCTCCCGTTATAAGTTTGAGTTAAAGTTCAGTGCTATTCTGTTGTTTTCTACTCACAGAGAAATTGAAATTGATTCACTGTATTAATGGGTTGAACAATACAGATACAGATTAGACAGCAATATGCCTGTAACAACGTATTATTTTTTTGAGAGGCGCACACACACTTCCACTCTGATTCCAGGATGATACAGTGATACATGAACATAGAATGAAGGCTGTCTTAGACTTGCTGATGGATAGGTCCTCTGCCCTAAGGTGGTGGTGGTGGTGGTGCACTTGTGAAACAAACGGACATTTATATAAACAAAGAATCCTTTTTCAGACCCCTGATGATCAGTGAGCTCAAATCAAAGCCCCTTTCGTATGGGGTGTTGTTTTAACGGCTAAAGCCTCTCCTTTCAGACTGGGCGTTTATCATGATCTGTCTCTTTGTGAGATGTTGAAACAGAATTCTGGGGATTTACCGAGCAAAGACGTGTTGACAGAGGCCTGTTCCATGCTGCAGTAAAAACATCCACCATTTGGTGGATGAGTGAAATCAGACACAGTGTAGATCCACCCCAAAAACAAGTGCAGAATCAGACCACGCTGAGGGAGCTGTGCTTGTTGTTGTTTTGGAGGGTCTGCTTTTATTCAGGTTTAGTTTTAGTGCCGAGATTTGCAGTAATTTATGCCATTTGGTAGATGCCTCCGAGCGATTTACAATTTCTATTCATGTTACAGAAGTACGCTAATGCAGGGTTAAGAATCTTCCCAAGGACTCTTTATGGTGTAGCATGGTGTTCCTGTCTAGTCTGAGAATTGAACTCCAGTTTGCCCATAATGTGCTATCCACTGTGCTGTAGCATCGACTCAGAAATGCCTGACAGTGAGTGACCCTTGTGAAATCAAAAGATGAACTGAACAAAGAATAAGAAGTCACATGCTGACATTGTCTACAACAAATGAAATCCAACAGCCATCAGTTAGCATTAGTTAGCATTTTCATCCATGCTCTGTATAAATGTATCCCTTGTTGTCAACTGTTGTAAGGTTCAACCCACGCAGACACAGGGAGAACACACCACACTCCTCACAGACAGTCACCCGGAGGAAACCCATGCAGACACAGAGAGAACACACCACACTCCTCACAGACAGTCACCCGGAGGAAACCCATGCAGACACAGGGAGAACACACCACACTCCTAACAGACAGTCACCCGTAGGAAACCCACGCAGACACAGGGAAAACACACCACACTCCTCACAGACAGTCGCCCGGAGGAAACCCACGCAGACACAGGGAGAACACACCACACTCCTAACAGACAGTCACCCGTAGGAAACCCACGCAGACACAGGGAAAACACACCACACTCCTCACCGACAGTCACCCGGAGGAAACCCACGCAGACACAGGGAGAACACACCACACTCCTCACAGACAGTTAATGGGAGCGGGAATCGAACCCACAACCTCCAGGTCCATGGAGCTGTGCAACACCACCTCTGCAACACCTCTATTGATCCAGTTGGTGTTTACAAATAAGTAAAAAAAAACACAAAAATTGAGATTTAAAGGGTTTTTTTTTCTTCCATTTACAGTGATATACATTGTGTTAAATATCGCTGTCCCATTTTATTGAATGAGCTTGTTCACAACTTTCTGCAAAGCTTATCCAACCTGGCAACATTTGCGTGCGTTCATGGGAAGTGTGTGCACTGGTCAATTAGGAGTTATTAGCTTTTATTCACTGTTAATTCATTCCCATTACAATTCCTTTAAGGCACAAGAACATCTTCATTGAGTGAACATTGCATTCCAACCCGACACAATCCCACACAGTGAAGCTGCGAAGGAGCTTTAATCTGTCTCTGTGAGCTCCTTCTGCTCTCTGTTATGGCATGTTTGCCTCACGTTTCAGCGCCCTGGAATCCAGGAGCTGTGAGGTATGTGCCCTGGCCAGGAGGTGTGGGCGCAGTCAGTGAAAAGGGGGCAAAGCCCACTATCTACTCCACTGGTCATTGGCCTTGGACAGAGAAAGGGGGGATTTTCTTTGAAGCAGAGCCAGCTTTCCACTCCCATTTCATTTTATTACACGACTTGGAAAGAAAACGTGGACTCGAGCGAGTTTTCATTGCTTTATATTACAATGAAGACTCTATATTACACAAGCAATGCCAGCAGAACCAAACGTGCTGAAACAACTAAAGCTGAAACATGTGGATTCTTTAGAACGTTGGACATCAGCTTCCAGATCTGGTGGTTGAGCCGAGAGCAGAACAGAGAGAGGATCCATGGACTAGTGTCTCTCTCTGTTACAGATCCTTTTATGAAAAGTTTGTTTTCATGGTTTTTCAGGAATATTTGATAAGATTGCGTGTCACTTTTAAGAAACTTCTGAAAGAAAGGCACTTTATTTAAGATGAGTGAATATATCTCTGTGTATATGTATTATGTATTGAATAATACCTTTAATGTACAATTTACAGACTTTTTTTTTGACGTATTGTAAAGGGAAGAATTACACAGATGCTGCATTCTTAATGGATTTTCGTACATAATGTAAAATGTTTGGCATGTCATGTCTATTGCTAGATTTATTATTGTACAGTATTTATTGTCCATGGTCCATAAGATGCACTATATAAACCTGAGAAAAAATATTCCGTTCCTGTTCAAATGTCTTGTGAGAAAAGGGAATATTTTCATGCCACGCCACACACCATGCTACTTCAGTCATATATGTATTTTTTTACCAGTTTTCATCTCCTTTGTAACAAAATCTCTGTCCTTAATATAATAAATGTAACACTGACAGTTAACGTGGACGTGTGATGTTGTCTTTTGTTTGGCGATCAAATAAAGAACATGTACGAGAAATAGATACATCACTCAAGTCCGTGTGTTCACACACTCATTGACTAAGCATGATACACTACGAATGCCTTGCACATAAGTTATTAACAGTAACTGAATAATGCAGTATCCTTTTGTTTTCTTCAGATTTGACTCTTCTGTTTGGGCCATGAATATAAAACATGGTCAAATCCCAATTCTACAAGAACGTTGGTGAGGTTTCTGATAGTGTGAGCAGTCTTAACACCAAGCTAACACTGATAAACATTTTATTTTTTTGCAGTTTTTTTTATTATTATTATTTTTTACATTTTGTTAACAGACATTAAGGTGTAGTTTTAAAGTGACTCTTCAGTCAGTGGTATTAAGCTTGCTGATGTGACTATCGCATTGAAGTTAAAATTGTGAGTGGTTGATTTCATTGTTACTTGCTCATTAGGTTTGTATTTCGTTTGACACTGCAAGCCTTCAGTCCAGCTCCTGAAGACCTAGCCTATTGGAATTGATATTTGGCTAACATCCATCCATTCATTATCTGTAAGTGCTTATCCAGTTCAGGGTCGCGGTGGGTCCAGAGCCTACCTGGAATCATTGGGCGCAAGGCGGGAATACACCCTGGAGGGGGCCCCAGTCCTTCACAGGGCAACACACACACTCACACTCACACCTATGGACAATTTTGAGTCGCCAATCCACCTACCAACGTGTGTTTTTGGACTGTGGGAGGAAACCGGAGCACCCCGAGGAAACCCACGCAGACACAGGGAGAACACACCAAACTCCTCACAGACAGTCACCCGGAGGAAACCCACACAGACACAAGGAGAACACACCACACTCTTCATAGACAGTCACCCGGAGGAAACCCACGCAGACACCGGGAGAACACACCACACTCCTCACAGACAGTCACCCGGAGGAAACCCACGCAGACACCGGGAGAACACACCACACTTCTCACAGAAAGTCACCCGGAGGAAACCCACGCAGACACAGGGAGAACACACCACACTCCTCACAGACAGTCACCGGGAGGAAACCCACACAGACACAGGGAGAACACACCACACTCCTCACGGACAGTCACCGGGAGCGTGAATCGAACCCACAACCTCCAGGTCCCTGGAGCTGTGTGAATGCGACACTAACCCGCTGCACCACTGCGGTTTTTGTTTTTGACCAAAAAAAGGAGAGTATTCTTAACACTATAATATAGGAGTTTTTAATAAAGTAAGCATAGCATTTCTGTGAAAATAAAAGTATATATATTTACCGATATGCAAGTTCTTAGACACTATAAGGCCATCTTCTGAAGAACTGGTGTCCTGTACAGTGGGTTATATTGTAGAAATGTGCTCACTTTCACACTGAGTTTCATACTGTACGGTGTACTATAATATCCTCTTCATTATGTTGCTAACCCACCTACATTCCTTTTTTTTTTATTATTTAGTTGTATCAAAAAAGTTGAACATAAACTCTGTCTTTGCTCAAATATATGTACTTTATTACATACCCTTAAAGAAACTGCTAGGAGTTACTGTAGTCAGAGACACCCCGGAAAGTCATTAACATAAACGATAGGCCAAAAACATGTGGCCTCATAGTGGCACTGAGATTAGGTTACGGCAGAGAAGAGGAGAAGGGGAGAGCTGGTCTTCGAGGGGCTTACAAAGCTTATCACTGAATAGCTATCTAGCTATGTAACCGCCATCTGGTGCACTAATAATCTAATTGCCTCCACATTAAGCACTGCCTGAATGCCTCAGCCAGGACACAACCTGACTCAAGGCCAAGTCAGGTGCTGCTGGAGAGGTCAGTAACCCCCTTCTCCCCCAGTCTCTCATTCTCCCTCTATTTCTTTATTATTCTCTCCCTCTTTCTTTTTCCTCGAAGGTTCAGTGAGGTCTGTCCAACTGTCTTCTGGTTGAAATACTTGCTTACATTTTATGTGACCTCTGTGGCTGCTGTTCTTTTTCTCTTCTCTTGTAATGGTTGTTATTCAACTTCAAAAGTCTGACGCATGACGCTGCAGTCACTGCAAGGTCAATCAAAGTGCTTTAGAGTCATGGCTGATGCTTTTGTTTGATGCTATTGCAGTTAGTGGGTTGTGACGTCAGTAGGTAATGAGGACCAGCCAGGAAATGTAACATGCAACATTGTTTTCTTTCTTTTTATCTTTATAGATTTGGTCAATGCTCATAGCTAGAATTTCATAACATTTTTATCATGTTACCAATTTATTGTTAAGAATCTTGTCCAAGGACTCTTATTGGTACAGTGGGTTTCCTTTTCCAATCAGGGAGTTTAATTTAATTAAGGTCAGCAGTGTTAGTCACTATTCTAAAATTACTATATTATTACCATTGATGCCATATCAAATGCTTGTTACTCCTCAGGCCTTTTTGCAGAGCAAATGGCCTGGAAAGTGCAATGCATATTTATAAAATCTTAGAGGATTATATGATTATTTTCTGGGCTGTTAATTGACCTGAGAAACACAGCTCCAGGAACCTGGAGGTTGTGGGTTCGATTCCCGCTCTGGGTGCCTGTCTGTGAGGAGTGTGGTGTGTTCTCTTTGTGTTTGCGTGGGTTTCCTCCTGGTGACTGTCTGTGAGGAGTGTGGTGTGTTCTCTCTGTGTCTGCGTGGGTTTCCTCCGGGTGACTGTCTGTGAGGAGTGTGGTGTGTTCTCTCTGTGTCTGTGTGGGTTTCCTCCTGGTGCCTGTCTGTGAGGAGTGTGGTGTGTTCTCTCTGTGTCTGCGTGGGTTTCCTCCTGGTGACTGTCTGTGAGGAGTGTGGTGTGTTCTCTCTGTGTCTGCGTGGGTTTCCTCCTGGTGACTGTCTGTGAGGAGTGTGGTGTGTTCTCTCTGTGTCTGCGTGGGTTTCCTCCTGGTGCCTGTCTGTGAGGAGTGTGGTGTGTTCTCTTTGTGTTTGCGTGGGTTTCCTCCTGGTGACTGTCTGTGAGGAGTGTGGTGTGTTCTCTCTGTGTCTGCGTGGGTTTCCTCTGGGTGACTGTCTGTGAGGAGTGTGGTGTGTTCTCCCTGTGTCTGTGTGGGTTTCCTCCGGGTGGTCCGGTTTCCTCCCACAGTCCAAAAACACACGTTGGTAGGTGGATTGGCGACTCAAAAGTGTCCGTAGGTGTGAGTGTGTGTGTGTGTGTTGCCCTGTGAAGGACTGGCGCCCCCTCCAGGGTGTATTCCCGCCTTGCGCCCAATGATTCCAGGTAGGCTCTGGACCCACCACGACCCTGAATTGGATAAGGGTTACAAATAATGAATGAATGAATATTCTATTTTTTTTAACTTGATGAAGAATATGTTGCTTATTTTGTGACTAGGCTATTGATTAAAAAATAAATAAATAAAGTTTACTTGATTTATTTAGATTTTACAAAATGAAATTGCAGGGTCCAGAGATTAGCCAAATAATGTTATTCACTATAACAAAAGTAAGTGTCAGGACAAGTTTGTGCAGTGTGACAGGTCAGCTTTACATTGAATGAATTTGTTGATGATTCAAAACTGTAAAAAAGACCATTTTCACTGTTTAACAAATTGTCTATGTCCCAAAATAACAGGGTTCTGCTGCTAAAGCAGTATATGTCTGAAAGATGAATTGCTATGTTGTAAAATCTCTAAAAGTCATAAAGTTTTCATGTGAATCCAAGGGAGGCGTTGTTAAAAACATGCCTTCAAAGAGTGCATTATATTTAAAATCCAAAAAGCTATAAATTAGCACATGCTGTTACTCTGTGGGAATGTCTTACATTTTATTGAATTTAAAATATTTTTTCATTTAAATAACAATAACAGCACAGTGTTTATCTGCCTTTTGAAGTCGGTGCCACCCTCTGGATTCCCTGCACTCCCCACTGTGTTGTTGCTTTGCTATCAGTAGCAAAAACAAGGTAAAACCCCACTGACCGAAGGGTTAAAGAGGGATATTTATTGTGGGTCGGTCTTTCATGGCTCCCATGCTGACCACCAGGGCCGGGATGATTGTAGAGTGGTTATAGGGGACAGAGCAGGGGTTCAGACAAAGATAACTCCACCTGTATTTGCCACTGTTTGCACTGAAAACAGCCCCCCAGAGAGGCCGGGGGTGCTTGGGGTTGGGGGAGGATGCCTGTCCTTTGTCTGCTGCCAGAGGAGGAAACAAAAATAAATGAATGGGGAAACGGTTACAGGACATTGGTCAAACATAAAGGCCCTGCTCCAGAGAGGGCTCCCCAAATTCATTATGTATATGCTTGTTTAATTTATGTACACGGCCTTTGCACTCTCTCACATATTATGAATGGTTATGAAGTCTCCGTTGGAGCATTTTTCTGATTAATAGACCATGCAGAAAATTGTTAGTGCATTAGTAGGCCAAAGGCTGCTAATACTATGCACATGCAATATCACTCAATTCTTTGTATCCCACAACTGTGTCTTAATTTATAGTAAAAGGGTAAGCTATAGCCCATTAGTACAAGGTTTTCTGAGATTGAAGTTCAAAAGACTTAATTATTGAGCTTGAGGCCGGAGGGTCGCCGGTTTGATTTCTGGGACCGGCACGAGAAAACCCATTCACAGCTAAAGTGCCTTTGAGCAAGGCACCTAACCTCCAAACTGCTCCAAGGGCCTTGAGGTGGTTGGCAGCCCCCTGCTTCGGCTGTGTGTGTGAAGAACTACTCACTGGAGTGTTTGTGTATTAACTCCCATGGATGGGTCAAATGCAGAGAAGCAGTTTCCCTAAGAGGATCAATAAAAGGTGTTTCTTCTTCGTCTTTTTCTTTAAAAAAGTGTGTACAGGGCAAAGCCAAGAAATACTTTTTGAACATGCATGACCTTTGAGCCCTCAGATGACACTGCATGAGAAGAAGGGTAGTCACTTCCATGATCTCAGAAACGAGGACATCACACCCCAAAAAGAGGTCATTATCCCTGAAAGAAGGATTTGTTGTCTGGGGTGGGGGCTGGTGGAAGAGGTGTTGTTATTGGCCCATATCTTCATACCCTTCTTTAAGGTTAACGCACATATCTCCATGCCGTGCTCCTCAGTGAAAACACGCAGTGAGGGCAGAACCTCTACAGTTGGTGGTAGGTGAGCTAAAACGTCACATAAGGCTATGTTTCTTCTGACATTTGCTGTTAAGTGTCCGTCCAGGCATTGTGCCCCACAGAGGACTGAGAGCTGAAAAATCAGGTTGCCTTTCCTAAAGTCTGGTCACCATAATGAGAACCATCATGCTACTATGAGAAATATAGCCATTTGATCTCAGAAATACCTCGTAATACTGTCATTTAACAGAGATTGCTTCTGCATCAAGAATTAAATCCTGAATCTCTAATATCCAGGGTTCGTACGGGTGCTTGAAATCCTTGAATATTCATTCATTCATTATCTTTAAGCGCTTATCCAGTTCAGGGTCGCGGTGGGTCCAGAGCCTATCTGGAATCATTGGGCGTAAGGCGGGAATACATCCTGGAGGGGGCGCCAGTCCTTCACAGGGCAACACAGACACTCTCACACACACACATTCACTCACAAACTCACACATATGGACACTTTTGAGTTGCCAATCCACCTACCAACGTGTGTTTTTGGACTGTGGGAGGAAACCGGAGCACCCAGAGGAAACTCACACGGACACACCACACTCCTCACAGACAGTCACCCAGAGGAAACCCACGCGGACACAGGGAGAACACACCACACTCCTTACAGACAGTCACCCAGAGGAAACCCACGCAGACACAGAGAGAACACACCACACTCCTCACAGACAGTCACCCAGAGGAAACCCACGCGGACACAGGGAGAACACACCACACTCCTCAAAGACAGTCACCAGGAGCAGGAATCAAACCCACAACCTCTAAGCCCCTGGACTGCGACACTACCTGCTGCACCACCGTGCCGCCCATGCTTGAACATTAATGTTGTATTTTCCAGGTTTGAAAAGTGCTGGAATTTTTGATAAAGTGCTTAAAAAGGCTTGAAATTGTAACTGTATTTCTTTCACAACAAATGGCTGAATAGTTCACTAATCAGATGGACAAATAAAATAAGTCTCAGAGCCTAAAATTAAAACTGCGTGTGTAAATGATGGGAATTCTGACTCTTTTTGGTGAATCAAGATCATTTTATTCAGCTCACACATAAGTGCAGACTCTTTGGGTTCATTATACCACGGAGGAGAAAATCACCTTAACATTTTACCCTGGTTACAGGAAACAAAGAAAGAAAGATAGGAATGAATGAATGGCTCTTGGACAGGAGCTTTTCACAATGGAAGAGTGCACTCTCGAGTCACATGAAAGGTACAGGGGTTGGACAATGAAAGTGAAACACCTGGTTTTAGACCACAAAAATTTATTAGTATGGTGTAGGGCCTCCTTTTGCGGCCAATACAGCGTCAATTCGTCTTGGGAATGACATACACAAGTCCTGCACAGTGGTCAGAGGGATTTGAAGCCATTCTTCTTGCAGGATAGTGGCCAGGTCTCTACGTGATGCTGGTGGAGGAAAACGTTTCCTGACTCGCTCCTCCAAAACACCCCAAAGTGGCTCAATAATATTTAGATCTGGTGACTGTGCAGGCCATGGGAGATGTTCAACTTCACTTTCATGTTCATCAAACCAATCTTTCACCAGTCTTGCTGTGTGTATTGGTGCATTGTCGTCCTGATACACGGCACCGCCTTCAGGACACAATGTTTGAACCATTGGATGCACATGGTCTTACTGGTGCAATGTGCAGTTAATGAAGATTGTCCACCAGGCTGCTCCAATTTAGCCATGAAACCTCCCACACTACAATGACAGGTGTTTCAGTTTCATTGTCTAACCCCTGTACATCGTAGTGGAGAATTTTTGAGAAAACCTGAATGCTAATACGTATTCTAATGCTAATACGCTAGCACTGCTAGCTGCTGAATTAGCAGGCTTAATGATGTGCACTGTGTGGGTAATGCTAGTTTTCATGGCCTCATGTTCATGACAATAGTAGAAAATACTAGGTGGAAATATAAACATGCATGTTTGAACATTTTAACACAAAAGGACCGCGCAACAAAATAAAAACTTAAACTCAGCGAGTTTAGATAGCAAGGAAAGTCTACTTATAAACAGGTGACACATTTTTTTATATATACTTATCCTTCTGCAGTTACCAAATACAGTTCTGTTTTTTTTTTTTATTCTTATCCTTCTGCTATTACCAAATACAGTTCTGGATGTTTATTATCCCTTTAAGAAAAATATATAAAAAGAGAAGTTATCATTTTGAGTATGTATGTATTTGAATAGTCGGCACGGTGGCGCAGCAGGTGGTGTCTCATTCACACAGCTCCAGGGACCTGGAGGTTGTGGGTTCGATTCCCGCTCCGGGTGACTGTCTGTGAGGAGTTGGTGTGTTCTCCCTGTGTCCGCGTGGGTTTCCTCCGGGTGACTGTCTGTGAGGAGTGTGGTGTGTTCTCCCTGTGTCTGCGTGGGTTTCCTCCGGGTGCTCCGGTTTCCTCCCACAGTCCAAAAACACACGTTGGTAGGTGGATTGGCGACTCAAAAGTGTCTGTAGGTGTGAGTGTGTGAGTGAATGTGTGTGTGTCTGTGTTGCCCTGTGAAGGACTGGCGCCCCCTCCAGGGTGTGTTCCTGAACTTGCGCCCAATGATTCCAGGTAGGCTCTGGACCCACTGCGACCCTGACTTGGATAAGCGGTTACAGATAATGAATGAATGTTTTTGGACTGTGGGAGGAAACCGGAGCACCCAGAGGAAACCCACGCGGACACGGGGAGAACACACCAACTCCTCACAGACAGTCACCCGGAGCGGGAATCGAACCCACAACCTCCAGGTCACTGGAGGTGTGTGAATGCGACACCTACCTGCTGCGCCACCGTGCCGCCACTAGAAAAAAACATTTTAAATTTATATCGGACAGGAGTGCACATAACAGGTAGTGCATCTTAAATAATCCTAAAAAACTTGCTAATTATGACATATTGTCATCAACAAAGAATATTTCTATCTAATACAAAGAATATAAAGCCAGGATCTACTGGTGATTCCAATCTTTTTTTTCTTGGTTAAAGTAATGGATAAAAATCATTGAGTGCAATTTATTTTAATATAAGGAGCTAAGTAACCCAATATTGGCTAAATATTGGGAGGAAGCTTTGATTTCTCTGTGCCATTCTGTTTTGATATGAAGCATCTTGTCAGATTGACCACATCTGAGATTCCACAACAAGGGGAAGGTTGTGTCTATGAGGTTTATGCCTTTAGGTCACTATATAACATTTTTTATTAGAGATTCTCTTACGTCTTTCTTGGTATGTATCTGGCATTGTGCTCTTCTCATATGTTTTCATTCTGGATATCAAAGGCCTGGAATGTGTTGCTGTGTGTTGTTTGTGACAAGTGCAGCATTTGAGGCTACGAAGATTCAGGTTTATGATTGTTTTTGTGGCAATGTTCAAAAACAGTGCCGTAAACTCTGCTGAAACTTTGCTGAACAGAAAGAAGGCCAGCCCTCCGTCACTGCAGGCAGCGGAGAGCAGGAACGGCGCTGGAGTAGGACTTGTTTTACAACCGCTCTCGGGGCTATAAATAAGAGAGAGGGAGATGCAAAACAGACCTGAGAAAAGTGAGTCCAGATGGAGGCCGGTGGAATGGGCCACGATGAGCCGAGATCAAAGCCCAGAGTCTTGGCTCACTGCAGCCTCCATGGCCAGCCTTTCTGTCTTTCCCTTCACAATGCGTCTTCATAACATCACGACTCAGCAAACACCACATCCTCACTGTTATCTTTTCCTCTCCGCTCAGGTTAGACTTTTACACGTCACAGAAATTTCTTTTCTTTTCACTGAAAATGAATCCGGAGACACGACACTCTGACATAGCACTGTTGTAATCACTATTCAGTTACACCAGAGGATTCTCTGCGGTCTTTGACTTCAACACAACACCGCTCATGTTCTTGTGGGCTTGGCACCAGCAGACCACCGACTGTTAATCAAAGCTCGCCCAGGCACCACACACTCCACAAGTTTGCTGGGTGTGAAAAAATCCAGCCATTAGCACATTTCTGTTTGTTTGCACTACATCCACTTCCCAGAACTGATATAATTTATTCCTCACAAGTGCTGGACACCTTCCAGAGCCAGCTACAGCAGGCAACCTGTGCATGAGTGTTTTCACTTCACACCACACAGAGCATGTGTACAATCAATTCTTGTGCAGATCTGTAATAATGACCATAACCAAAAAATGAACACGGAATGTATACTACAGGTCAAGTCTCAAATTCAAACCACAAGGTCAGCATTTGCAAAATGATTGTGTATGTCCAACCTGTCTTATAAGAGCCTGTGGCATCTGTAGGAATTGTTACCTGTGTTAAAACCACAAATACGATGTTTAAACTGAGAAATTGTAAGGTTTTCTGAAAGTTTTGTGCCCATTTTGAATTTGATGCCAGAAAAAAAAAGTTTAATTAAGCCCACAACATCTCTGGAAGGCTCAACAGTGACCTACCCCCCTCCAAACTAGCTTTGCAGCCCTACTATGCCCTAAACCATGAACAACCATAAATCCACATTGGTGACTAAGGCTGTACCTAGCCCCACTGGTACCGTTAATGCATGCTCAGTGCCACCAGTTCCATGTGATCTTTACGTAATACATCAAAATCACAGTAAGACAGCTTGGCTCCTCACTCACAGCCCTGTCCTACACATGCCTACATATATTCAAGAATAATATTTCTCAACCTAAGATTGAATAGGGGATTTCATCATCTAGGATTCATTACATCCTTAAAGTTTCAGAAAATACTAAGATATCTGTATATACAAGGGACAATGTCCAAAATGATTATTGGCTGACTGTGAGTTATGAGCACTGAGTTGGCACTGGATTAACAATAGATATATTTCAGCAACAAGGTGGCATGGTGGCGCAGCAGGTAGTGTTGCAGTCACACAGCCACAGGGACCTGGAGGTTGTGGGTTCGATTCCCGCTCCGGGTGACTGTCTGTGAGGAGTTGGTGTGTGCTCTGGTTTCCTCCCACAGTCCAAAAGCACACGTTGCAGGTGGATTGGTGACTCAAAACGTGTCCGTGAGTGTGTGTGTGTCTGTGTTGCCCTGTGAAGGACTGGCGCCCCCTCCAGGGTGTATTCCCGCCTTGCGCCCAATGATTCCAGGTAGGCACTGGAAACACTGCGACCCTGAACTGGATAAGGGTTACAGATAATAAATGAATGAATATATTTCAGCATCGGAAATAACTGCATGGGCATGCACAGTTTGCTGCTGCCGCCACAAATACAAGTTAACACTTAAAATGAAAAGACAAAAACAGAATTCAGAAATGCTGCCACCTTTTTCTGGGCCCAAGCTAATTTAAGACGGACAAGTACCCGTGATAGTGTGGTAGTGCATTAGTCCACATAGCATGAGTGACCTGACCTTCTGAAAACGCACCGTTATTGCTGAATGATATATGTAGGTTTTGAAGCAACACGCTGCCATCTAGACAGCTACTTTTTCTGGGAAGGACTTGCTTCTTTCCTCAAGACAATTCATATTCTGCACGTATTACAACAACATAGTTACTGGTGCTAAACTAGCCTAGCTCTCTCTCCCACTGAAAACAACTGCTGCATTATAAAGCAATAAACAGTGTAATGAAGACTACAAACGGCTGAGCAGCTAAAATGCTATGACAAGTAAGAATGGTAAAAATATTTCAAAACTACAGAAAATGGTCACCTCAGTTCCTCGGTTCTGAAACACAGTGTTGTTAAAAGAGTAATAAAACACAGTGGTAAACATCCCTCCGTCCCACCTTTTTTAACATCTATTACAAAATGTCCCAAGATGGGAACCAGTTGTTACCTAAAGGTGCATATCCTTTGTGGATACAGATATCCAGTTACTCACAAGGCTTGTATCATCTCCAATAAAAACTGATTAAGTTACATAGAATATTCTGGAGCAGCTACACATGAGCTTAAGGTCATCATTCTCAATGCACTGGGCTGTAGAGCGAAGGAAATGTGTTCTCTGGAATGATGGAGCTACATCCAGTACCTTCGGTAAGAGCTGGATTTGTGTTGGTGAACCAGAACTCATCATGTGATCAGAACCACACAAGATTGTTAAATACCATTAGATGCTCACGGGAATATTCCAATGTCCAGTGTACAGCCTCTCGGAAAATTAAAGGATTTAAGTACGCCTAAGTGGATTAAACTAAACAACTATTAATTAATGCTCTTTGTTTCAGAAGAAGTGTTAAATTAGCTGACCATAAAGTGTGTGGGTCTCTCTCTCTCTCTCTCTCTCTCTCTCTGGGCAGTCGGGTATCATTACTAATTCATCAGCAGTGAGGTCAGTGAGGAGGGGGGCCTGCCCTGCTGTACATCTATGGGAGAAAACAGATTAACGGCTGTGTCTAGAACCCCCAAAGATACACATTATTAATTCAGAGGGGAATGGAGCTGAAAGGAGCAGAGCAGACCAGCCGAGCACATGCAGAGCTCATTTACCTCTCTGGAACAGATGAGGAATCACCTGCAGATGAGAAGTCCAAAGGAAGCAACCAAAGCAAGATAGCTGCTCGACTCAAAGCTTTGGGGTTTTGGTGATTTCAAATAGGACTGTGTGGTTCCAGCAAGAACAATGATGAAAGCGTGAAATCCACAATGGCTGCGCTTAGAGTGAGGAACAATCTCTCTGAATATATCTGCGTCAATGTCCAATGCCTACCTTGTAGCTCCAACTTAGAAACAATCTGTTTATGAAGAGTTTGTTAGATACTTTCTAGCACTTCATCAATGGTCAGTTTCTACCTTTTGGTGGAAAGCTACAGGGGTTGGAGAATTAAACTGAAACACCTGTCATTGTAGTGTGGGAGGTTTCATGGCTAAATTGGAGCAGCCTGGTGGCCAATCTTCATTAACTCCATATTGCACTAGTAATGTCAAACCGAGTAGATATGAAAAGTGACGTCCTAAACTTTTGACCATTAGAATTAGGCCTTCAGTCGTCTATAAATGGCAAAATACAGTGAAATTGTCTTCTGATGGTAAATGATGTGTTGGAATATATATAGCAGCCCTTAAAATCTAAGGACCATATTTGACCTCTCTCTATAATTAAAACTCTTATTAATTTGATTTAAATGATTCAGCTGAATTGAAATCAAGTGTTACAAAGCTTATGGTACATTAAGTGTTCATTTTAATGACACAAGGACAATCTTAGATTGTTATAAATATGATGTAGATTGGGAATATTTATGAAATAATATTCCACCCATACATATGTCACTGAACCACCTGAGGGGTGCCGGGGTCTGGTGGGTGGAGAAGGCCTTGCAGTGAAAGACTTGCTATGTCCATTGACAGTGGTGCTTCAGGCCCACTGCCAGCTCCTGGTGGTCAAAGCTGTTTGCTCTCCCAAACCAACAGGAATCCCAGATTTCCTCAGTGAGTCTGGCTGGAGAGCAACGAAAAACTCTCAGCACAGTCATTGAGCAGCCTCTCGCTCTCTAGTTAGTGTGTGTACAAGTGTGTGATCAAAACAAGGCCACTATAGTCCAGACTTGCCCAAAGGAAAACTGAGAAAACTGAGAAACTGCTACATCAATATGCCACTGTGTATGGCTTTCATTGCAATATATATGGAAATGTTAGCTTAAGACTAAAGGTTGCATAATATTAATTTCAGTAAATTATTTTAAGAGTTCATTTTATGCATTTTAAGGCGGCACGGTGGCGCAGCAGGTAGGTGTCGCAGTCACACAGCTCCAGGGGCCTGGAGGTTGTGGGTTCAATTCCCGCTCCGGGTGACTGTCTGTGAGGAGTGTGGTGTGTTCTCCCTGTGTCTGCGTGGGTTTCTTCCGGGTGACTGTCTGTGAGGAGTGTGGTGTGTTCTCCCTGTGTCTGCGTGGGTTTCTTCCGGGTGACTGTCTGTGAGGAGTGTGGTGTGTTCTCCCTGTGTCTGTGTGGGCTTCCTCCGGGTGACTGTCTGTGAGGAGTGTGGTGTGTTCTCCCTGTGTCTGTGTGGGCTTCCTCTGGGTGACTGTCTGTGAGGAGTGTGGTGTGTTCTCTGTGTCTGCGTGGGTTTCCTCCGGGTGACTGTCTGTGAGGAGTGTGGTGTGTTGTCCCTGTGTCTGTGTTGGTTTCCTCCGGGTGACTGTCTGTGAGGAGTGTGGTGTGTTCTCCCTGTGTCTGCATGGGTTTCCTCCGGGTGACTGTCTGTGAGTAGTGTGGTGTGTTCTCCCTGTGTCTGCATGGGTTTCCTCCGGGTGCTCCGGTTTCCTCCCACAGTCCAAAAACACACGTTGGTAGGTGTATTGGCGACTCAAAAGTGTCCGTAGGTGTGAGTGTGTGAGTGAATGTGTGAGTGTGAATGTGTGTGTGTCTGTGTTGCCCTGTGAAGGACTGGCGCCCCCTCCAGGGTGTATTCCCGCCTTGCACCCAATGATTCCAGGTAGGCTCTGGACCCACCGCAACCCTGAACTGGATAAGCGGTTACAGATAATGAATGAATGAATGAATTTATGCATTATGCATTTTATGCATTTGCTGGAGGCTGTGGGTTCAAGCACCTTGCACCCAGTGATTTCGGGTAGACTCTGGATCCACCGCGACCTTGAACTTCATAAGCAGTTACAGGCAATGAATGAATGTTCCAAACTGCAAGACAGTATATTTGCTATAGCTTGCATACATTACATTTGTGTGAACAACAGTACAATCAATCTTGTCTTGTAGATTCACAGTATCCATGCAAAATGAATACAGATTAAATAAGAATTCTAACCTTGTTGATTTAATTGCAACTTAATAAAAAAATAGGATGTAAACAAATGTAAAAAAAGGTGCAATACAGAGTAAGGCCTCTTTCACACATGTTCCGGGGTGGTCCCGGAGTCTTTACTAGGGCGTGAGGAGGATAGAGTCCGGTTAAGGTCTGGGACAAATGTTGCAGGTGGTCGCGTTTACACATACAACTCCTCCGGGAAAACTCCGGAACATTTCTGGCTTTCTGAAAAATATTAGAACTGTTCACAGTGTTGATAGGAACCTAATTCACAGGAAGTTACTACGTAAAATATTTATAACTATACCTCCACACTGTTCCTTTAAAACCATTTTAAAATCAGTTCAGATATAAGTAAGGAATGAATGTATGAAAGAATACTTCATTAGTTTATTCATTGACCTTCTGTAACTGCTTCATCCTGATCAGGGCTGCTGGGGGTCTTCTGACTCCCCAGAGTCATTGAGCACAAGGCAGGAACACATCCAGGACAGGGTGGCAGCCCACACACTTACCCAGTCATTGTCTCGCTCACACCTGGGGGCAATTTCCCAAACGGCGTGTGTTTTTGGACTGGGGAAGGAAACCAGAACACCAGGCGGAAACCCACACAGGTCACAGGGAAAACAGACAGTGACCCAAGGCTGTGGAGGTGATAATACCTTTAGCGCTACCGTGGCACCTAGAAAGAACAATCCCCAACACTTTTGTTGTAATGTTGTAATTTTTCAGTGTGTGTGTGTCTGTGTATGTCATAGCAGTTCAGTATATGAACAACACTCCCGTCACATTCTGAACTCTGGCCCTCTAGCTGTGACCCTGCTGTCCCACTCACAGCTGGGGCTGATTTGGGCTTTGTCCGTAGGGGATTTGATGTTATGTGCTACTCTCCGATAGTCTGTTCCACAAACTCTTAAGAGAGCAATAACACTGGGGTCAGTGATGTCAGCCCCAGTTATGCACAACTGTTCTTAGGGACTGGTCTATACCCTGTTGTTTTCATTTCTTAATGATTATTCAAAGTAATTCTTAAGTCATTCCATCTCTGTGGTGTTTAAAACCCAAAGCCATGGATGTCCCAAGATTATATGCACCCTTGTGTGGTAATTCTTCAAGAACACGTCAGTACACCTGCACAAAATACCTCCCCTGTGAACAACGTGCTTTTAAATAGTTAATATATACAGAAGTGGGTATAAGGTCATTGCCTTGTAATGCATTTACAGCCATAATAGTGAATTGTAGAACGCTTAGGAGAATATTTGACTGACAGCAATGCATTATTTCAAGTGGGGTGAAGTGCTTTGATAATTACTACAACCCAGAACAACTGAGGTTACAGAACAGCAGTTCCTCTCACAAAGAGCCTGTTGCTCAACAGTAGATGACAAATCATGCCTCGGTTTTTCACTTTCTCTCACTCATGGACACATCACCACGACCGCAAACACTACACACAGATTAGGCCACTGGAGATGAGGTTAAGCAGATGCATTTGACCCTAGGAGGAGGGGTCAAGAGACTTGTGTGCAGATAGTATTGACTGATATGAAGCTGTAGTGCAAGTGTTGTCAAGACCATTAGAGGCCAGATCAAGTCCTCGGCACCTCAGGGTCAAGACCGAGAGAGCAAGGAGTGGGCGAGACAGAGAAATACATTTAAAAATGTGTCTGTGATTCATTCATAATGTATTTTTGATGGCATGGTAATAGATTATTAAAAAATACATTAGTCATTAGCTTCTGTACAGTTCTATTTGGTAGGGGTTGGAAGCAAACTGTAGCAAGCCATATCTCCAAAATGGTGAATCATATATATAATATAAATAAATAAATAAGAAATGTATTACTGTATTAAGATATTTATTGATGGCACAAATTGATCAAAATTCCTTTGAAGAATTCATGTGAAACCCTTTCATCTCTTTACCCTCTAAGCACCCCAGTTGTCTGTTTATTCAGATAATTACCCTAAGTGGTAAGTTCTCCAGCATTGTGTTAGCTGTTGACCACCCAGATGCAGGAGAACACATTGTGTGGAAGTCATCAGTGCAGTGTGAAAACGTGCAAGAACGTGCACCACGTTTGAGCCTGTCCCGTCTGAACGGCTGGACCCAGACCTTTAAGGGTCAACCTATTGTCTGGTGGCTATTTAGTCCTCAATAAAACCAGGCACTCAGGAGATGTTATCACTGACCCTTTGCACCCCACGCTACGGACGTGACCTGGACTGAGTATCCCAGCTATTTCCATTCACAGCCTCACAATGGCAGAAGATAACTCACCTGGTAATGTGGGCAATGCAGTGGCTCTGTTGCAGTGGAGAGCAGTAAACCAAGACCGTCCATTGTTCAGAAGCAATGTCAGACTTAGCTGAATGTTTGCTGCTGGCTGTCTTAGGATAACACCACACCTTCTGCACTCCAAGGACCTTAGGGCTGTTTATTTCCTTTATTAGTGCCTTTTGTTTGTGTGTTTGTCATGATTTTACTGCAGTCAAAAGGCACTGTCTGATTCCTGGCTGAAAGTATGCACTGTTTGACAGAGGCAGAAAGACTTTTTCAGTCACCTAAAAGTGGACATTCAATGACTTCCAATGCTGCACCATTTGACCTGAAAGGGTTGGTCTGTAAACTTATTTAACTAAAATATCACTGCTTCTGTTTTTGTATGTTCCTGAAGTGCGTGTCTCTGTATGGAAGCAAATCTGTGTCATCAGACTTTGAAATATTACCACCTTTGAATTTGTAGCACTGATTTTTTCATTTATTCATTCATTATCTGTAAGCGCTTGTCCAGTTCAGGGTCGCGGTGGGTCCAGAGCCTACTTGGAATCATTGGGCGCAAGGCGGGAATACACCCTGGAGGGGGCGCCAGTCCTTCACGGGGTTACACACACACTCACACATTCACTCACACCTACGAACACTTTGGAGTCTCCAATCCACCTACCAATGTGTGTTTTTGGACTGTGGGAGGAAACCGGAGCACCCGGAGGAAACCCACGCAGACACAGGGAGAACACACCACATCTCACAGACAGTCACCCGGAGGAAACCCACGCAGACACAGGGAGAACACACCAACATCTCACAGACAGTCACCCGGAGGAAACCCACGCAGACACAGGGAGAACACACCAACATCTCACAGACAGTCACCCGGAGGAAACCCACGCAGACACAGGGAGAACACACCAACATCTCACAGACAGTCACCCAGAACGGGAATCAAACCCACAACCTCCAGGTCCCTGGAGCTGTGTGACTGCAACACTACCTGCTGCGCCACCGTGCCGTCCCACTGATTTTTTTTTGCACTGAAATTATGCATCTGAATTTTGTTGCTTTCGAATTTACGTAGGGTGACCAGACATCCTCTTTTACCCGGACATGTCCTCTTTTTTAGACTTAAAAAAATGTCCGGGCGGAATTTCACAAACGTCCGGGATTTTGTTTTTCTAGAGCTTACATAGAACTTCGAGAAGTTTTGTTTACAAACTAGTCCCGCCCTCCCCTACTCCGATTGATTCGCTTGAGTGTGAAGGGGGCATGGTGAAGTAGCCTAAAATCTTCTGATTGAACCCCTCAAATGAACCATTACACAAAACCTAACACAGAAACCTATAACATGTAGAAGAAACACTGAGAAGAAGAACAGAAACAACTTGCAAGAAAAAGAAGGAGACCCAATGAAAGGATTCAAGATGAAAATCCAAGAGCATGAGGAAGGAGGAAGAACCACTGAGAGGAACCAAGTCTCAGAAGTATAACCTGCCCACAACTGGACTGTAGAATACAATTACAGTGAAGATTAAACAGAAGCACTGGGTTGTAGAAACGGTTCCTCTTGAGCTTACTGAAGAGATATAACTGGGTCACTATTGTGAGAAGCCTATCAAGTGCCTGAGGGAATTTTAGCATGGTATATTTAGCTTTGAGAACATAGTGGGTATGGAGCTGAATGTGAGTGTATAACAGGACTTGTATTTCAAGAATAAATGAGGAGTTCATGCAGGGAATCTGAGATGGATGTGATGATATCTGACTATTCATTAAAGCTATTGGAACAGTCAAGTGAGGCTAAGCAGTGCAGCATGCGAATTAATGGCACATAAGAGTGGCTCCACAGTGGTCAAACAGGTCCAGGGGGCAAGACGACACATAGGAGGACAGCTATGGTGAGTGGCTTTGGGAGGGGGAAGGTTCACAGGAAAGACCCCTAGCTGTGCGTAAACAGCTGAGTGTAGGATCGACTGGCGCTCTGGAGCCAGACGCAGCACAGACATTTTCAACCACTTCGTGTCTCAACTATTTATATACAGGACTTTTTGGCATGGACACAGGTGTGAATGGGAAAGCTTTTGGATGTGGGGAATGTGGAAGTTCACATCTTCAGCCCATGACAGGAAATGGCATTTGTACAGATCAAGGCTCTGCTAAAGGCTCACTAAAAGGAGTGCCATAATCATCAGGTAGACATGGTCCACAGTACGAGACGTGAAATGGATACTTATTGGCTGTTACGACTGGAATCAGGTTAAAAACCAAAGATAAAATCCCTGTCTCTCAGAACACTTTCTAAGGAAGCTTCACCTTACACTTTTGTACCTTTGCTTATTTCCATTGTCAGGAAAGAATGTAACAATGAACCGAGATTATTCTCTGGAAAAAGCTTTCCTCACGAAATGGAGCATTTCTCCTTTTTGGATCCAACACCAATGTGGATGATTTTTCATCAGACAACATAATTCAGAAAGAAGACATTTGCTTTATGTGTGTAAACTCTTGATCCTCCTGACAGAGTGAGTGTGAGAGCAGAAATAGCCATGTGTCTGGCACTCTGTTATTAATGTTTAATTCTGTCTATCATCAGCAGATTCCTGCAATTCCTGCAGCACTGCCAATAAAGACAGAGTTCAGGTGTTCACTTTGCCTTTTCCTGATGAAGACAGCGGCATGTTCACAGAAGGTATGATGGGAAGAAAAACTTAACCTGTCAACAACTGCAGAACCCAATAATGGCTAAAAAAAACTAGAAGTGTAACCTTATATGGAAAACATATACAGCATAAAGTGTAGTGACAGCTTTAAATGTGTGATGGTTTCTTACATCTGCACTCAATAAATGTTGTGGGTTCTGGAGGTTGTGGGTTCGATTCCCGTTCCAGGTGACTGTCTGTGAGGAGTTGGTGTGTTCTCCCTGTGTCTGCGTGGGTTTCCTCTGGGTGCTCCGGTTTCCTCCCACAGTCCAAAAACACACGTTGGTAGGTGGATTGGCGACTCAAAAGTGTTTGTAGGTGTGAGTGTGTGAGTGAATGTGAGTGTGTCTGTGTTGCCCTGTGAAGGACTGGCGCCCCCTCCAGGGTGTATTCCCGCCTTGCGCCCAATGATTCCAGGTAGGCTCTGGACTCACCGCGACCCTGAACTGGATAAGGGTTACAGATAATGAATGAATGAATGATTTGTACTGCTAAGACCATGAGAAGAACCAAACCTCATAAGGACAATGTCCAAAGAAACAATCACTGAAATCAGCCTGAACCTATAACATAAAAAACAAACTATGAAACCCCTGGAGAGACATGGTGTGAATTTGATTCTTAGGCACCACTTTGTATGTTATGAGCACCACTTGTTAGAGACCCATTTAGTTTCTCTCACAAGATCTGGCAACATGGCAGGGAGGGAGATGATGTGCTGTGAGTCCTCCATTATGGGTGAACCCCTGGATAAAATGTGGAGTCATGTTGCATTGTAGAAACAGCTATACAATGACTTAAAGATGAACTAGTGGGAAGTATACTTCTACATATTTGCCCATATCTATTTAAGCTGCAGCATACTTACAGTATACAGGGTGGGCCATTTACTGTATATGGACACACCTTAATAAAATGGGAATGGTTGGTGATATTAACTTCCTGTTTGTGGCACATTCGTATATGGGAGGGGGGTAACTTTTCAAGATCGGTGCTGACCATGGCGGCCATTTTGAAGTTGGCCATTGTTTTTCTTGTGAAATTCCCAATAAGTTTGATGTGTCACATGACCCTCTTCCCATTGAAAAAAACAAAAGTTGGATCCAAAATGGCCGACTTCAAAATGGCCACCATGGTCACCACCGATCTTGAAAAGTTCCCCCCTCCCATATACTGGTAGGCATTCTGGAAACCATAAGTAGTGCTCCTGACATACAAAGAGGTGCTACTTATTGTTGCTCACATCATAAATGTGGTGCTCATGACAAACCAAATGGTGCACACAACTTAAGAAGTTATGCTCAAGAAAAGCTAGGTAGTGCTCATGGCTTAATAAAGAGTGAGCACAAGATTTTCGCCTAAAACTTATTTTACGTGGCATGGTGGCGCAGCAGGTAGTGTCACAGTCACACTGCTCCAGGGAGTAGTGGGTTCAAGTCCCGCTCCAGGTGAGGAGTGTGGTGTGTTCTCCCTGTGTCTGCGTGGGTTTCCTCTGGGTGACTGTCTGTGAGGAGTGTGGTGTGTTCTCCCTGTGTCTGCATGGGTTTCCTCCGGGTGACTGTCTGTGAGGGGTGTGGTGTGTTCTCCCTGTTTCTGTGTGGGTTTCCTCCGGGTGACTGTCTGTGAGGAGTGTGGTGTGTTCTCCCTGTGTCAGCGTGGGTTTCCTCCGGGTGACTGTCTGTGAGGAGTGTGGTGTGTTCTCCCTGTGTCTGCGTGGGTTTCCTCCGGGTGAATGTTTGTGAGGAGTGTGGTGTGTTCTCCCTGTGTCTGCGTGGGCTTCCTCCGGGTGATTATCTGTGAGGAGTGTGGTGTGTTCTCCCTGTGTCTTTGTGGGTTTTCTCCGGGTGACTGTTTGTGAGGAATGTGGTTTGTTCTCCCTGTGTTTGCGTGGGTTTCCTCCAGGTGACTTTCTGTGAGGAGTGTGGTGTGTTCTCCCTGTGTCTGTGTGGGTTTCCTCCGGGTGACTGTCTGTGAGGAGTGTGGTGTGTTCTCCCTGTGTCTGCGTGGGTTTCCTCCGGGTGAATGTTTGTGAGGAGTGTGGTGTGTTCTCCCTGTGTCTGCGTGGGCTTCCTCCGGGTGATGGTCTGTGAGGAGTGTGGTGTGTTCTCCCTGTGTCTTTGTGGGTTTTCTCCGGGTGATTGTTTGTGAGGAGTGTGGTGTGTTCTCCCTGTATTTGCGTGGGTTCCCTCCAGGTGACTTTCTGTGAGAAGTGTGGTGTGTTCTCCCTGTGTCTGCGTGGGTTTCCTCAGGGTGAATGTCTGTGAGGAGTGTGGTGTGTTCTCCCTGTGTCTGTGTGGGTTTCCTCCAGGTGACTGTCTGTGAGGAGTGTGGTGTGTTCTCCCTGTGTCTGCGTGGGTTTCCTCCGGGTGAATGTTTGTGAGGAGTGTGGTGTGTTCTCCCTGTGTCTGCGTGGGTTCCCTCCAGGTGACTTTCTGTGAGGAGTGTGGTGTGTTCTCCTTGTGTGGGTTTCCTCCGGGTGAATGTTTGTGAGGAGTGTGGTGTGTTCTCCCTGTGTCTGCGTGGGCTTCCTCCGGGTGATGGTCTGTGAGGAGTGTGGTGTGTTCTCCCTGTGTCTTTGTGGGTTTTCTCCGGGTGACTGTTTGTGAGGAGTGTGGTGTGTTCTCCCTGTGTCTGCGTGGGTTTCCTCTGGATGACGGTCTGTGAGGAGTGTGGTGTGTTCTCCCTGTGTCTGTGTGGGTTTCCTCCGGGTGACTGTCTGTGAGGAGTGTGGTGTGTTCTCCCTGTGTCTGCGTGGGTTTCCTCCGGGTGACTATCTGTGAGGAGTGTGGTGTGTTCTCCCTGTGTCTGCGTGGGTTTCCTCTGGATGACGGTCTGTGAGGAGTGTGGTGTGTTCTCCCTGTGTCTGTGTGGGTTTCCTCTGGATGACGGTCTGTGAGGAGTGTGGTGTGTTCTCCCTGTGTCTGTGTGGGTTTCCTCTGGATGACGGTCTGTGAGGAGTGTGGTGTGTTCTCCCTGTGTCTGTGTGGGTTTCCTCCGGGTGACTGTCTGTGAGGAGTGTGGTGTGTTCTCCCTGTGTCTTTGTGGGTTTCCTCCGGGTGCTCCAGTTTCCTCCCACAGTCCAAAAACACATATTGGTAGGTGGATTGGTGACTCAGAAAAAGCGTCCCTTGGTGTGAGTGTGAGTAAATGTGTGTGTGTGTGTCGCCCTGTGAAGGACGTCATGCTCCTTAAAGAAAACTGAGAAGAAACAAGACTTAAAAACAAAAAAATTTCAGGGAAAGCCAATGAAAGTATCCAAAAACATGAGGAAGGAGGAAGAGCCATTAAGCGGAGACAAGTCAGAGGAGTATAACCTGCCCACAACTGGACTGTGGGATACAGATACAGTGAAAATTATGGCACTGGATCTTAGCAAAAGTTCCTTTTGAGCTTATTGAAGAGATAGACCAATAACTGGTTCAATACTGTGAGAAGTTTATCAAACATCTGAAGAAATTGTTGCGTTGGCTATATTAAGGATATTAGCTATGAGAACACAGTTGGTAAGAAGCCGAATGTGAATGTAAAGCTGTACTACAACTTCAAGAAAAATGAGGAGTTCACGCAGAGGTTCCCAGCATACCAACATAACAGTGATAGGCTGCACTTGGCATTTTGATGATCTCGGATAGGGCTCTACATCATTTTTATACTCATAAACCATCCCGTGACCCCACAGGTGCCCTGTGGATGGGGATGGGAGCTCTTTCTGGCAGTGACTGCTTCTAAGAACTAAAATCTGTGGTTGACTATAGCTCCCATTTATAGTGAGTGATGTGTGTATCTGGGATGTCAGGAAAGCCTAGTGTGATTACTCGACTTGCAAATATTTTATGGGTGTCACAGGATTAAAATGTGATTGTTTGGTTGCCATGTTACTTCTTAAATATATTGATTAATCTGATGCGTTAGACCTTTGCTCTTGATCCTGAAGACGTAACCAGTGGCAGCCTTTATTTGGCCGTACATAGGGAGCATGGGGGACAGATTTTATCAGTTTCTCAAGAATGTAACCCTTCGATTCCCAACCTGTGAATAAAAATACAAGCTATACTACAACATTCATTCATTCATTGTCTGTAACCCTTATCCAGTTCAGGGTCAGGGTGGGTCCAGAGCCTACCTGGAATCACTAGGCGCAAGGGGGGAACACACCCTGGAGGGGGCGCCAGTTCTTCACAGGGCGATACACACTCACCTACAGACACTTTTGAGTCGCCAATCCACCTACTACAACATTCCCAAAATGTAAATGTTTTGTGCATGTTAAACATATAAAAAAAGGGAATCCTGAGTGACACAGCAGCCAAAGTGTTGATACGGTCATTGAGATGTTGCCAGTTTGAGCCCTGGTGGAGATTTGGATATCCAAGACAACACATTTGGCTTTGCGTTCTCTGGGTGAGTAAAACAACCCTCTCTCCTCTCATTCAGCACAATTCCAATGAGGAAATGTGAATGGTTAGTTTTTTCCCCTCAAGCATGTTTAACTGTCCAGTTGTGTATTAACAGCAACTAAAAAAAGAAGAGATGGCTTGTTTCACATGTCACAGAGAGAAGCACGTGCTTGTCTCAAGGACAAAAATATAGGTCAAAGAACTAAAAATGGCAAAAATATATTTGATCTAATAGGAATATGCAGGCCTCCTACAGTGTTCCCTACAACTAATCATATTAACCTATTTCTTATTATGTATATACTCTCAGATCATATCGAATAAAGCATTAATAGTGGGGGGGGGGGGGGTGTGGCGAGTTGGTAAATGAGGAATAAAATCACAATAAATGGTGTCCACTGTACTCCCGTCATTTGTTCAGAATAGAGCAGTGCGACACTGCCCTCTGCTGGTGGGAGACTGTTCCTCCAACCCCAGTGACGATGAAGACCATTACCACTTCTACACCAGTAGATGTCTTCATAACTTCACTCTTAAAACACGACTAAGCATTAAATAACAATAAAAATGCATACAATACAATCAAATAAAATACAATAAAAATATTTCAAATTTCATATTAATATATTTCTGTAGCGGGTTTAATAGTTAAAAACTAATATTTCAAAACATAGCCATTTCATAACTTTTTGTAATTAACTGAGTGTGAGGCAGTAATAAACTGGTGTGAGAACTCATAAGATTTGCACTACATCCCATGGCTGGAGTTTAAATTATTTTATTAAAATTGTCAAGTGATGTGCTTTGATTAAAAAAAATGGGAATTTAATAAAATTATTTTTTTTTCTTGGTGTATTGCTGTTTTCTCTAGGGGTACGAGTCTGTATTGTTGTGCAGCCTGTCAAAGACAAATTTTTTGAATCTGAATCTGTTTTCTTCAGTCTTCAAAACTTGAGGAACTGTATAACACTAAACCTAAACCAAGAAAACCTCTACAACATACAAAGAGAGTCAGTAAGGAACTGCAGGGGCCAGACTTTTGAGAGGACTCTGGCCCAAACAGTCTGGCATTACCTACGTGATCAAATGCTCAGCATATCAATGACCCTGTTCAAAGAGGAGATGGAGCTCACAGCACAAAGACATCCTTATTCAAATTAGGAGCCATCTGGTTAAATGTGGAAAGTCTCATTTTGCAAAACAGGCACATATATATATATTTACAGAAGGTAGCCACAGGCTCATTTGCAGCTGTTTCAGACACTACATGTCATGCTTTTCTAACTGTGCGTACACAGTTGAAAGTCGATGTCCATAAATTGCTGAATTAAAAGGCAGTTACACTATGGTTTTGTCATACGGTGTATCTGAATGTGCTTCTAGATTACAATTAAGTCATAGACGATGAAAAATTAAGCCAAGGCCCCAGCGAGGATCGAACTCGCGACCCCTGGTTTACAAGACCAGTGCTCTAACCACTGAGCTATGGAGCCATATCCCAGCGCTGAAAACGGCAGTATAGGAGCTGTAGAATGCGGAAACAGCATATTTTAATATGGTATCGATCGATATTTATATGTTTTTATGTTATAATATTTATGCGTGTATCGGATTCATCGAGTTGCCAACCTATGCTAATTGTTGATGCTAATCATTTCACCCAGTGAAACGCTGCCTAATAAATCGTAAATAAATACTTTTCTCTCAGGTTTAATAGTATTTTGAAACTACCTTTGGATATTACAATAATTTTTAAATTATTTTATAAAAATGAGTGCAAATTAAATCAAGGCTACTTCAAGTTGACTTCCGGGGTCAAATGCTAAGGCTGACTTGGAGACAAGAACGATGGGTGACACTTAAACTTTCGCCAAAAAGGGCAAGGCTGGGTTTCCAAAATGCATCTTAGAACAAAGAATATTCTTAAGTGATAGAGTGAGCATCACACTGAACACTCTCACTCCTTCTTAACATGATCATAACATCGGATAAGATGTTTATGGGAAACTGGGTTCAGATGGTTTGATCAAAGGAGACGATTAGAAACATTAGAATGGTTTTAGTACCTTGAACACTAGTTTCCTGTAAGACACCTATAGGTCATATTAGAAAACCACAAAATGCTTCAATACTCAGTCAGATGAACAGTTAACTCATTAGGATTAAGTGTTAATTCTTGCTTTTTCATAAACTATAATTAAAATTTAGTCTTTTTCTTCCTGTAAAATGCTTTACAATGTGCGATTGCATATGGAACAGACTAGCATTGGAACTTGTCAAAGAAGGCAAGGTGGACATGGCTCTTTTAGCTAAACACTCTTTATTCACGGTTACAACTGAACGCTCACCTTCCTAAAACATCACCATAGCCCCTGGTTCACATTTATAATGGTGTCACCCTCCGCTCCTTCAGTGACACACTCAGGCCGTGTACAGGCACACTTCCTACCACAGGCTCCAGCATGTGGCATTTTCAGGCCTTGAGTCCTAACTTCTTAAAACACCAGCCCATGTTGACTGTTATGCAGTCATGTAACCTGGACCTGCTTTGTGTTCAGGGTGAGCTGCTCCCTCTGACTCATGCAATGCTGGTTGACCACAAGGTGTTGAAGATTCCCTCCAAAACCAGCATACCTTGGCACTGGTTTCTGAGCCAGGACAAATTTACTTCATTATTCTGAACTCAACACTTAGTGCTATTAGCAGCTCTTAAAGAGGGAACTGGGAACTTCACAGTACATTCACTAGTCTGCTACCACTGTGTGGGCGCTGCTGAGCTCCCACATATACTTTAGATTGCTGCTGCCTTCAGCTAGCCGCAAACATTGTGGCCTCTGTCATGTATCATAGCAAAGTAATCTTCACATACACGTGTTGGCTAAAGGGTTCAGAAAATACACACCAAATCAGGTCAAGACAGTTATTGGATAGATCCATGCCAAATTAACTCTCTTAAATTTTTCATAGATTGTGTGACAACAAATATAAAGTTACTATTCTGATTTATTATTATTATTATTATTATTATTATTTGGAAAAAAGAATGAATACTTTGTTGTTATTCACATAATTATTTATTCCGAAATACAAAATAAGATCCAAGTATTCACATAGTTCATGAAATTTTATACAAAGGAAACTTCATAAATGAACTTTTTGATTGGCCACAATTAGCACATCAATTAAAGGTTAGAAACGTTTTTGTTTATCAATCGAATGGATGAGGTAGACCTATGTGCTACTCATGGTTAATGTCTTTCCCCTCTCTCCATATTCATTTTGCACAGAGGCCATTCTGATTTTCCTAATGCTCCACAGCGTCTGAGTTAACACAAACCACACCTGCATCTTCGTAATGGGCACAGTTGTGAATGCCCACGCCTGCATGCTGACAGTCCAAGAGAGTCTGCTCTGTGCCATCACACTGTACATCATCTAGAAGGATCCTCAAATCTTTGCCTTCTCCAAACTCAGCATGTTTGGAGGCCTTGAGTGCATCTTTGAAACCTAGCTGTTTGCAGACAACCACTGCGTTCTTGATGTTCCAGAGGTCATCACAAACTGTCCCCCATTCACCTTTGGCATATATCTCCACTCTTCCACGGTCCAGTCGACCATATTCATCTCCAGTCAGTCTCACAGCGCCACTGTATATGCCACCCTCAGATTTCTGCTTGCCTTTTCTGCGTCTCCCTTTGCGCTGGCGAGCCTGCCTCGGGGCCTTGGTGGTTGTAGTAGTTGGAAATGGTGTGGTCATCACTTTTTCTTCCTCCCTCAGGATATCGAGTAGCTCCTGGAGCCAGTCTCTGGTCGTGACTTGAGGAGGATTTGTTGCATGGACTTTGACAGGGTCCACTTTTGGTCTGCTTGTTGGTGCATCCACACCAATTAATGCTGTGGAAGAGATTGCTGAGTCAGTTAAAATGGCTGAGTCGTTTACAGGTCATAGTATTACCTGTTTCCTGAAATTACCTGTTATGTTAATATTAAAGTAAAATTGACATCAAGACAATTACGATTAAAAAAGTAAGTACAATATTCATTCATTCATTATCTGTAACCCTTATCCAGTTCAGGGTCGCGGTGGGTCCAGAGCCTACCTGGAATCATTGGGCGCAAGGTGGGAATACACCCTGGAGGGGGCGCCAGTCCTTCACAGGGCAACACACACACACTCACACATTCACAGACATTTTTGAGTCGCCAATCCACCTACCAACGTGTGTTTTTGGACCCGGAGGAAACCCACGCAGACACAGGGAGAACACACTACACTCCTCACAGACAGTCACCCGGAGCGGGACTTGAACCCACAACCTCCAGGTCCCTGGAGCTGTGTGACTGTGACACTACCTGCTGCACCACAGTGCCACCCAGATACAATATTTATCATTATTATTATCATCCATGTAATTATCACTATTAATATCAGTGTCATAGAACAGTGCAAGGTATACGTTAAAATAATTTAGTAAAGTGAGATAACTAGCACTACATTTATTAGCCTTCTAACATCTGAAACACAGTCTTAACACATGCTGTTGGTAAATAAAATACAACTTTAAAGTTAGTGGCTTGATGTGAAATGCTCTGTTCTAGAGAAACAAACTGAAATGTCGCCTGATGTCAGAGATATTGTTTTACGACTGTTTTAAGATGAGCTTTTAGCCTAAAGAACAGTTTTCAATGCCTTCCATAATAAAGTGGAATATGCGTGGTATTGTAAGAAAAAACAGTACCAGAAGAAAGTGTATTTGTTTCAATCAGTTATTTAACTTCATGAGAATTTTATTTAAAATATTCCACTTTAAAGTAAAACTAATCTTTTAAAGTACAACATTCTTGCTTTTTAATAAACTATAACTAAAATGTAGTGTCTTTTTCGTCCTGTAAAATGCTTTACGACGTGCGATTACATACGGAACAGACTTCCAATTAATCAATAATACCACAATTTTGAAATGATTTCTTTTCAAAATTCAGTCAAATCACAGTTAATATAATCATGTCCCTCTCAAATGTCCTGTTTCACTTGGATATAAACCATGTTAAGGAAGTAAAATATGATCTTATTTTCTATGCATGATGATATTAAGATTAAATGTAAATAAATAAATAAAAATTAACAAAATCTACAGGCTGCAGTGCATTTTATAAGAACAATGACTTTGCAATGAAGCCTTTGTTAGGCCCAAAAACTTACTTTCCTTTGGCTCAAATCTGATGAGTTTGCTTTTAACTCGAACTGGAATGGGGCTGTAATGACACTTTCTCGGTGCAGCGCGTCTGTAATAAATTGCACAATGGTCTTTATTATGTACCTCTGCAAAACAAGACCTTAAGCAATTATTGATCTCAGCTTCAAAACAAGACAAACAGAAAGAAACCGCAGAATAAAGAAAAAGGATAAAGGAAATTCTTGACTAAATATTTGTGCTGAAGTGAAAAATGAGAACAGAAATCACATTACAGCTGTGTGGAACTTGGCTAGTCCATGTAATCCATGGCAGGGAGGGGGAGATTTAGATGACAGGAGTAAAATCTGCTGCCAAGAGGGGCTTTTCACTTAGCACAGAGTAATATATGCTGCTATTGTTTAATGCAATATTAAGACTCACCTCCAAAGTACATTGAAAATAGCATTAAAAAACTATTATGTTTTCAATTGACTGATTATGCAACTTAATAATAAGCAGATGTACATTCACTTGCGATGCTACTTCTGGAGAAGAGAAAGTGCTGACACTGCACATTCTGAACTGTAGTTGTGGTCTGCATTCAGAGTAAATGCAAAGTCCTTACCGAGAGGGATCCACAATCTTATAAACAACACCAGTTTCTGACGTTGCACTCGGAATTCCAGTGGACATGAAATACAGTTCACCTTAACAGAACAAACAGAACAACAGCCTCGATTACAACATTACCTTTGTGTCATTACAAAACCTCCTATCTCACGAACGCTAGATTTATAGAAGTAGAAAAAACTTTACTTATGTATTGCTTATGTATATTTTTTAAAATAGTTTTTAGTGGAAAATCAACATTAATTTGACAATTAAACTGCTCAGTCCATATATGAACACTAAGCTGCAAAAACAGCTACATTGGAATTGTTCATTCATTATCTGTAACTCTTATCCAGTTCAGGATTGCAGTTGGCCCAGAGCCTACCTGGAATCATTGGGGGCAAGGCGGGAATACACTCTGGAGGGGGCGCCAGTCCTTCACAGGGCAACGCACACTCACACATACGGACACTTTTGAGTCACCAATCCACCTACCAACGTGTGTTTTTGGACTGTGGGAGGAAACCGGAGCACCCGGAGGAAACCCACGCGGACACAGGGAGAACACACCACACTCCTCACAGACAGTCACCCAGAGGAAACCCACGCAGACACGGGGAGAACACACCACACTCCTCACAGACAGTCACCCGGAGGAAACCCACGCAGACACAATGAGAACACACCACACTCCTCACAGACAGTCACCCGGAGGAAACCCACACGAACACGGGGAGAACACAGCAAATCCTCACAGACAGTTACCCGGAGGAAACCCACGCAGACACAGGGAGAACACACCACACTCCTCACAGACAGTCACTCGGAGCAGGACTCGAACCCACAACCTCCAGGTCTCTGGAGCTGTGTGACTGCAACACTAACCTGCTGCGCCACCGTGCCGCCCCTATATTGGAATTAGCTGTTTTTAATTAGCTGTAATAATAAAGTACTATAACATATACACCTTAAGTTATGTCTAAAGCAGTCCATCCCCACCTACTCATGCTATTGTTTTATCTGACAGATTATTTAGCCTCAAAGGGCAGCCGGTGGTTAGGGACCTTGGCTTGTAACTGGAAGGTTGCTGATTCGATCCCCAGAGCTGCCAGGTCATGACTGAAGCCCCTTTGAGCAAGGCACATAACCCCCAACTGCTTCCCGGGCGCCATGGCTAGAGGCATGGGTGCTCACTGGTTGAATGGGGAGAACAATTTCCCAATAAAGTGATTCTAATTCTAAAGGCCCAACCCAGTAAGCACAGGCAGACCAGAGATGTCTAAAAGCATTCATTATGGGATCAACCTGGACTGATTTAAATTATTCCTCAGACTGACGTTGATCCACTTTCCTTATAAACCTTTTTTTCAGGCATCTTTCCAACCTCCATTAAAGGTGTATTTTCAGAAACCATAAACGGAGGATACCACATTCAAAAGAAGTATCTTCTATAAGCCACCAATTCATCTTAAAAAACACATTACAAATTTAACGTTGCCTGCAGTTTATAGAAATGAATGAGGAAATGAAATACCATTATTTTAAATGTAAAAATTAGCTTAGCATAGCAATATTAGGTTCCATACAGTTTTAAACCATTTATATCGTTCCACTATTCATAACCCAAGTGGTTTAAATCAGTGTTAATAAAACAGCTTTTAACCAGACATCTGTTAACTATAAACGAGCTATGGCAAAGTGTCAACAGCCTGTGAGAGAACTGCATGTGCTTTGGCTTCATACCTGCCTCGTCCTCTGCAAAAGAAATTATATACTGGTAGTAGTTATTGATGAGGCCTGGAAATGCACAGGTCTGGCCCATGCCCATGCAGATCTCACTGTAGTCCCATTGCCGCGTGTTCCTGTTCTCCTTTAGGCTCATCAAACGACTGCAGGAGATAAATGTTTAAGTTATTTTACTCAAATAATTTAACCTTCCTCATGTGTTAGCGTTCTGTTATGTTATGTATCTCTTATGTTAATGGTTAGGTTTTGACCCGTGTCTTAAATCAGCCGTAAGACCCCCTAAAAACAATTAAATATCAACCAATTTGTTTCTTTCCTCTTGTTGACCTTGTTATTCTTCTTTATCCATGAAAGGATTGGTTTTAATTGTTCATTGTTGCAGACTGTAAACTGGAGATGTACACGCTACAAAACACCAACTCTAAACTGACTGGGCCTTACGTGTCTGGACATGTCTGTCTTTCCTTGTTTTGTGAAACAGACAAAGATAGAAGCCCCTAACTGAAGCTCGAGTGGTTGTAGGAGGAGCCAGCTGTAAGCTGTTGGTGTAGAGTGTGTTTATGAGTCCAGATTTGGCACTTGCTATTGTTTTCTGATTTAAAATGATACCTGGGTTGAAATTGACCCCAACAACAGAAAAGCCATTTTAATAAAAGCATTTTATAATTTAGTAAAAAAATATATATTATTTTGTTGAAATCGAAGTTCCTGACAAAGTCAAAAAGTCTTGATGCAATTAACACATTTATGGAGCACTTGTGCGCATTTAAAACCTAAAAACGGGTCGCTCAGGACCCTAACACAAGAGGAAGGTTAAACTGGATGAAAGTTCAAATATGGACATGGAGGTAGGATCAACATTTTCAAGACTTTAAACTAGACCATAGAGTGTTGCTGTGAGGATTTGACTGAATTCAGAAATCAGGTACAGATTTTGGACGACTAGTTCAGGATCACAATCACCACGCCACTCCAGCACATGACAAATATACTGAATACAACTCCATCAGTGCTCCTTTCCAAAATGGCGCCGACGACAGTGGCAGCATCTCGAGGTCTTTCTCTTGCTCTTTCTATCTATCTATCTATCTATCTATCTATCTATCTATCTATCTATCTATCTATCTATCTATCTATCTCTCAGACTGGTTCTACCCATCTAACACGTTTAGCATGGTGATATTAAAGTTGTGTGCACTTACCCACTCATAAAGTCTCCAAATATGTACATTCCATTCAGATTGGGATATTCACAGCCTCTGTAGACATATCCTCCCGTTACTGATTTACCCTTTTTATGTGGATATGCATAAATTGGTAGAACATCATCTAAATAGAACAGGCATAATTTATATTGGTAAATCTGGAAATATTTATGAAAGTTCAGAAGCAGGAAAGAGTCCGTCTCTAAAACAGAAAACTAACATTTATTATTATGTATTAGTTATTTATTTGACTGTTTCTCAGTTCTTTTTTGTAACACAGGGTGCCCACCTAGGGAGCTGTTGGAACAGAGTTTCTTGTCATAACAAGAGAAGCCTTCTTTTGCTCTCCAGCCATAGTTCCTTCCTTTCTCCACTATGTCTACCTCTTCAAATTTATTCTGGCCCACATCTCCACAGAAGATGCGTCCCTTGCCCTGCTTTGTGAAAGGGTCTCCTCTGTCTACGGAGCATCTCCACATGTTTCTCACTCCATAGGCGTACACTTCCGGCCGAGCATCATGCTCATTAACAAATGGGTTATCGGGAGGGATTTTGTACAGAGGACCCTTTTCATTGTTGTCAACATCAATCCGAAGGACTTTACCCAAAAGAGCAGACCTAGAGATAAAAAAAACCCAGAAATATTACATTAGTGTAGTCTGAATGAGTATTTGTGGGACGCTGTGGGAAAACAAGACCTGCCTATCCATGGAGACCCCACCTCTGATTGTATAGGACTTAAAGGGTCTGATGCTAACATCTTGGTGCCAGATACCACTGTACAGCTTCAGAGGTCTTGGGGAGTATGTGCCTCAAAAGTCAGTCATCTGTACAATGTTGTGATGATATTAATTAAATAGAAATAATAATGGGCGGCACGGTGGCGCAGCAGGTATTGTCACACAGCTCCAGGGGCCTGGAGGTTGTGGGTTCGATTCCCACTCCGGGTGACTGTCTGTGAGGAGTGTGGTGTGTTCTCCCTGTGTCTCCGTGGGTTTCCTCCGGGTGACTGTCTGTGAGGAGTGTGGTGTGTTCTCCCTGTGTCTCCGTGGGTTTCGTCCGGGTGCTCCAGTTTCCTCTCATGGTCCAAAAACAAACGTTGGTAGGTGGACTGGCGACCCAAAAGTGTCCGTAGGTGTGAGTGAATGTGTGTGTCTGTGAAGGACTGGCGCCCACTCCAGAGTGTATTCCCACCTTGCGCCCAATGATTCCAGGTAGGCTCTGGACCCACCCTGAATTGGATAAGGGTTACAGATAATGGATGGATGAATGAATGTTCAAAGTGGTGGGTACAGGAACCAGATGGAAGCATTCTGTGCTTCTAAACATTCTTTTACACAAAGTTTAAGCAGAAACAGTTATTATTTCAAGTGACATTTGTTGTTTTTAAAGTTTCAAATGCATTTTTAAAGCCATTATGGCATTGTTGTGAGAAATAGTACTGACAGAGAATCAGACTCTTTGGATGTACATTTCTTACCATAAACATGTAGGCAACACTGAGCTTTATTCATTCATTCATTCATTATCTGTAACCCTTATCCAATTCAGGGTCGTGGTGGGTCCAGAGCCTACCTGGAATCATTGGTCGCAAGGCAGGAATACACCCTGGAGGGGGAGCCAGTCCTTCACAGGGCAACACACACACACACACACATATTCATTCACACCTATGGACACTTTGGAGTCACCAATCCACCTACCAACATGTGTTTTTGGACTGTGGGAGGAAACCGGAGCACCCGGAGGAAACCCACGCAGACACAGGGAGAACACACCACACTCCTCACAGACAGTCACCCGGAGGAAACCCACGCGGACACAGAGAGAACACACCACACTCCTCACAGACAGTCACCCAGAGCAGGAATTGAACCCACAACCTCTATTTTTGAAACACTGGTGGAGTTCTCTTTAAGTTGGTGATTGTTTAACGAGACTTACTTGTTCTGCGCATTTCCAAATTTCCCAAAAGGGTCTCCAGCCATGCCACCATCCCCAGTGAAGATGTACAAGTACCCGTCATCAGCAAAGAGAATCTGCCCTCCGTTATGGTTAGAGGCAGGTTCATCAATCTCTAAAATTACTCTGAGAAAGCAGCAAAACATTGTGAGTCATTGGTCAGTAAATAGCAGCTAGGAATAAACATCACAACATGTAACACAAATTATCCTAGAATTAGAAAAATGATATATCATACACAGGAGGTCCTCGGGTTACGTCAGTCCTGAGATACGATGTTTCGTGGTTACGACACATCTCCCATTTACTGTATAAAGCCTTGTTTCAACTTAAGTGGTTTTGCGTCGTAAACGTCGTAACGTGAACTTCGTGTTTGGTGTGCGCGGCGGAAGAATACACGGTTACGCGGCTCGGGACCGAGGAGGATAGGTGTTAGGATAGGATAAGTGCTCACAGTATGTTATTTACATACAGTATGTACGTATGTTCCGACTTACACCGAAAATCGGTTTACGACGCGACGTAGGAACGGATCAACGTCGTAAGTCGAGGACCCCCAGTATTAGTTTACTATATCATTGGAAAACAGCAGCTGTGTGAATATGTAATGATGCATGGAAAAATAGAAATGGTCCAAAACTACTTGGAATAAATAAAAGGCTTTAACATTGACTTCCATTAAAAGTTTAAAGACCTGAAGCTTATCCATAAATGTAAACAGAAGAAAGTGCTCATCAGAAAATCGCACCTTTCAGAACTATGGTCCACCACATTCATATCAGAAGTGGAGATCCGGAACTCAGAGATGCGGATTCTCTCATCAAAGCCCACCTCCACCGAGTAGTAGACATACAGTTTGCCATTGTACTTGAACTTGGGATGGAAGGTGAGTCCCAGGAAGCCTCGTTCATCCCCCTCCCATGGAGATGTCAGCACAGCCTTGGTGATGTTGAGGAACGGCGTCTCCAGCTTGGACCTGTCTGGAAGATACACCCAGACCAAACCGATTTGTTCTGCAACAAAAAACCTGTGGGTGCCATCGTTGGCATGGACCATGGCTAGAGGATTCCTGAGGCCGTTAGCCACTTCCTCCAAACACAGCTGGAGGCAGCCTGTTGAGTCTGCAGTCACTCTGCCCAGATTCTTGTTGAGCTGCTCATTGGTCAGAAGGTGAGGGTAGCAGTAGTCTGGATCATCCAGCTCTACATACCGACAGAACCTGCTACGGTCGTGCTGACGTTCCGACAGGTGAGGGTCGTCTGACAGTAGAGAAACAGTGGACCTGCATTTGGAGTAGAACTGAGAGCAGTAATCCGGGCAGAGTCCAGGAATGGTCCTCAGCGGGGTGCTGGGGTCTTCAGCATCAAAAAGGTGGGCCGCATACGGAGAACATTCCTGATGAGAAGAAACAGGAAGAGCGGGGAGGGGGGCTGAGTTTTGGCTGGGTTCAGTTCACTTCACTGCTCATGTTCTGCACGTCCACAGACTAGTGCACGGCTTAAGCTTTACACTCAGTCGTTTAAAAAGGAAGAACCATCCTGCTATTCGTCTTTAAAGTACTTAGTACTTATGATTTTATTTGTAAATTTGTATTTTACACTTTATATAGTACTTTCATATTGAAAGCAGTTTGTATTTTATTCAGTTGACTTGTAAAAACATTGGAGACGTAACTGAGAGAGGGTTGGATTTATTGGAAAATGGCTTACAGAGACTGAGTAGGAGCATAAACAGGTTACAGAGAATGTTTTCTCCCAAAAACAATCTTCCCCCTAAATCTTCAAGGTTATAAACCAGAGATAAACAGGCAGAGAAAAGACAAACAGCTCTGAGATGAGTCAGAGTGACCTTAGACGAAGTATAACACGGAATAAGTGTGAAATGAAAACATTAATATAACTTCTGCACGTCCACAGAGAAGCGCACCTTTGGACTCAAGCTTTTAAACAAAGTGAAGGTGTTCTGTCTGCTGTTTTACACTTAAGTACTTAGCATTTATGAAAAAAAAAACATGTATATATATTAAAATGACATAGTGATGTTTATATAATACTTTAATTTTTAAATGATTTAGTATTTATATTCTTAACAAACATAGCCTGCATATTATTGCCATATGAAACACCCGGGCTGTTGAAGTGCGCTCAGAAACAACAATAACAGACCAGCCATGAACCAGACACAAAGAGACTTCAGAGATGACGTTAATTACAACACACACTACTACTTTAATAATCATTCATTCATTCATTATCTGTAGCACTTATCCAGTTCAGGGTCGCGGTGGGTCCAGAGCCTACCTGGAATCATTGGGCGCAAGGCGGGAACACACCCTGGAGGGGGCGCCAGTCCTTCACAGGGCAACACACATAGTCACACATTCACTCACACACTCACACCTACGCACACTTTTGAGTCGCCAATCCATCTACCAACGTGTGTTTTTGGACTGTGGGAGGAAACCGGAGCACCTGGAGGAAACCCACGCAGACACAGGGAGAACACACCACACTCCTCACAGACAGTCATCCGGAGGAAACCCACGCAGACACAGGGAGAACACACCACACTCCTCACAGACAGTCACCTGGAGGAAACCCACGCAGACACAGGGAGAACACACCACACTCCTCACAGACAGTCATCCGGAGGAAACCCACGCGGACACAGGGAGAACACACCACACTCCTCACAGACAGTCATCCGGAGGAAACCCACGCGGACACAGGGAGAACACACCACACTCCTCACAGACAGTCACCCGGAGGAAACCCACGCGGACACAGGGAGAACACACCACACTCCTCCCAGACAGTCACCCGGAGGAAACCCACGCGGACACAGGGAGAACACACCACACTCCTCACAGACAGTCACCCGGAGGAAACCCACGCGGACACAGGGAGAACACACCACACTCCTCGCAGACAGTCACCCGGCGGAAACCCACGCGGACACAGGGAGAACACACCACACTCCTCGCAGACAGTCACCCGGAGGAAACCCACACAGACACAGAGAGAACACACCACACTCTTCACAGACAGTCACCCGGAGGAAACCCACGTGGACACAGGGCGAACACACCACACTCCTCACAGTCACCCGGAGGAAACCCACACAGACACAGGGAGAACACACCACACTCCTCACAGACAGTCACGCAGACACAGGGAGAACACACCACACTCCTCACAGACAATCACCCGGAGGAAACCCACGCAGACACAGGGAGAACACACCACACTCCTCACAGACAGTCACCTGGAGGAAACCCACACAGATACAGGAAGAACACACCACACTCCTCACAGACAGTCACGCGGACACAGGGAGAACACACCACACTCCTCAGAGACAGTCACCCGGAGGAAACCCACGCAGACACAGGGAGAACACACCACACTACTCACAGACAGTCACCCGGAGGAAACCCACGCAGACACAGGGAGAACACACCACACTTCTCACAGACAGTCACCCGGAGGAAACCCACGCGGACACAGAGAGAACACACCACACTCCTCACAGACAGTCACGCGGACACAGGGAGAACACACCAAACTCCTCACAGACAGTCACCCGGAGGAAACCCACGCAGACACAGGGAGAACACACCACACTCCTCACAGACAGTCACCCGGAGGAAACCCACGCAGACACAGGGAGAACACACCACACTCCTCACAGACAGTCACCCAGAGGAAACCCACACAGACACAGGAAGAACACACCACACTCCTCACAGACAGTCACGCGGACACAGGGAGAACACACCACACTCCTCACAGTCACCCGGAGGAAACCCACGCAGACACAGGGAGAACACACCACACTACTCACAGACAATCACCCGGAGGAAACCCACGCAGACACAGGGAGAACACACCACACTTCTCACAGACAGTCACCCGGAGGAAACCCACGCGGACACAGAGAGAACACACCACACTCCTCACAGACAGTCACGCGGACACAGGGAGAACACACCAAACTCCTCACAGACAGTCACTGGGAGGAAACCCACGCAGACACAGGGAGAACACACCACACTCCTCACAGACAGTCACCCGGAGGAAACCCACGCAGACACAGGGAGAACACACCACACTCCTCACAGACAGTCACCCGGAGGAAACCCACGCAGACACAGGGAGAACACACCACACTCCTCACAGACAGTCACCCGGAGGAAACCCACGCAGACAAAGGGAGAACACACCAAACTCCTCACAGACAGTCACCCGGACGAAACCCACGCAGACACAGGGAGAACACACCACACTCCTCACAGACAGTCACCCGGAGGAAACCCACACAGACACAGGAAGAACACACCACACTCCTCACAGACAGTCACGCGGACACAGGGAGAACACACCACACTCCTCACAGTCACCCGGAGGAAACCCACGCAGACACAGGGAGAACACACCACACTACTCACAGACAATCACCCGGAGGAAACCCACGCAGACACAGGGAGAACACACCACACTTCTCACAGACAGTCACCCGGAGGAAACCCACGCGGACACAGAGAGAACACACCACACTCCTCACAGACAGTCACGCGGACACAGGGAGAACACACCAAACTCCTCACAGACAGTCACTGGGAGGAAACCCACGCAGACACAGGGAGAACACACCACACTCCTCACAGACAGTCACCCGGAGGAAACCCACGCAGACACAGGGAGAACACACCACACTCCTCACAGACAGTCACCCGGAGGAAACCCACGCAGACAAAGGGAGAACACACCAAACTCCTCACAGACAGTCACCCGGAGGAAACCCACGCAGACACAGGGAGAACACACCACACTCCTCACAGACAGTCACCCGGAGGAAACCCACGCAGACAAAGGGAGAACACACCAAACTCCTCACAGACAGTCACCCGGAGGAAACCCACGCAGACACAGGGAGAACACACCACACTCCTCACAGACAGTCACCCGGACGAAACCCACGCAGACACAGGGAGAACACACCAAACTCCTCACAGATTTTAATAATCAATACTTTCAAATCTGTTCCTTTAAAGAGCTCGTATTCTGTATTTTAACATTTTCTAAAGAGCCCATAATCCACGTTTTTTTTATTTCATTTTGTTGCTGAGGTTGACATAGTCATGATTCACTTTCACATGACCATGTTCTAACCCTTCTTCAGACATTTGAAATAAATGGTTCCTGTTCCTGATTTTTGTTACTCTGCCCATAAGACTGAACTATATATGACCCGAGGGCTGTTCCACAAAACAGGATTTCTCTGTTTAACAGATGGCTTCAAGCTTCAAGTCAAAAGTGTCGAGTGTAGAAGGAGTTGAGGGACAAAACTCCTGGACAGTCCTCAACTCTGGGCTTAAGTTTTCTGGATAAATCCTGCTTTGTGGAACAACCCTTGGACATTGATTCCTTAAAAGATAAAAAAAGGCCAGGCTGTAACCTCTGTATGAATGGGCGGGGCTATGTTGCTGTCCATTCAATAGATGGAAGTATCCCATGTAAATACGCTGTTATTTGTGACGTCACAAAAACAGGGGATTCAAAACAAGCTGGTTTCGCGACTTCTTATCTACTGAAAATGAATGACACTGCTTTGGAATAATCTACGGCAGTCGGGATTTGACAGAGGTCCTTTAATTTGAGCTGTTACTGTCAGAAAAGACAAAAGAGCGCTAATAAGCACTCAGTCACGTCAACACTTTCACTGCAAGCAGGGCACTACTGACCTGGCAGATGAGGTCTTGGACGTACCCTGCACAATTGGCGTAGCCGTAGTAGTCGAAGTTGTCCATGATCTTGTAAAACTTGGTCATCAGCTCCTGATCTCTGGCGTAGTCGCAGCAGCCGAAGTGTTTGTACATGACACAGAACTGGAGCTCCTTCTGCGGCTGGAAAGGAGGCTTAAAGTCCAGGCACTGAGGATGCAGGAGCACCGGTGCTGCCCAAAACCCAAGGAAACCCAGCAGGACCAAAGGCAGGCGCACCGGAGCGCACAGGAATCCGCCACAGCAGCACATACCGCCTCGTTTAGTTCGAGCGCAGCTGCACATCCATGAACAAGAGCGCGCGTTACGCAACTGGGCACCAACCTCGGCGCGTCCTCGCTGCACTTTTGCACTTTGGCCGGATCAGTCAGCGGCCACAGAGCGAGACCCAGGCAAAGGTCACTGCGCTTTGTTTGCGTGTTGACGCGCAGCTCTGCTTTATCTCCCGCGCCATCTGTCTGTTTTCCTCCCTCTGACTCATCCCCCAATTTCTTTATTTGGTCTGCAACACATTTCTGACATCACGCTGGAACAGACCTCCCGCACGTGCCTCGTCTTCTGCACTCAGTTCCAGCGTCTCACTTTCTACGCTCTGCTTTCCTTGCGAAGGCTCCGTTTCCTCATGAACTCACCGTAGCTTCCTCGGCAGAATCTCGGGAGACTTATGTAACTACAGTTACACTTTCCCGACATCCACGCTTTCGCTTTCAGAGTCTCGCCTTGACGGTCACCTCCTCTTTTTCCCCGTCCTTCATTCCGCTGTGTGCTGCTCTGGAAAATCTTCAGCTCTGTCTGCTAAACTCAACACGACGAGACCGAACAGCTGCTTCTGCTTTAACACAAAACTCTCAGCAGACTCCATGGATAAAGTACCCACCCACCACTGATCCCAGTCATTTTACAATCTTTTTACCAGAATGACAGTTTTTTTTTTCCCAAGAAAAACAAATTCCCAAAATGCCTTGACAGGATTGGTCCCTTAGGTTTGTGATGTAAGAAGCCCTGGCTTTCTGAACCTATGTTTTTGTGACTGTGGTTGGACACTGCACGTTCAAAGTAGAAATGCCCAGCCATGGCATTGACTGCTGATTTTGAATATGTCTTATAAACACTACAGAGGCAACGATAACAGGGTTAAACCCTTGGTTTTCATTGGAGGGGGTTTTAAAAAAAAGTATCACTCTGTTCTACTTTAAACCAAGTTTAGTCTGTGGTGAAATGGAGTGTTCTTTTGAGGTAAACAGTAAAAAAACTGGCTCCCTAATTCAACTTTTGTTAAGCTCAGTGCACCCAAACATAACCAATAACATCCTTTTATATTATGTGTTCCTATAGATGAAAAATGATTTAATTCTCACTCATAATCTTGAGGATCCTTCTCTCCCACTGCTGGTGCTGTACAGGACTGATCTGCACTGTGGAGCTATTTTGATTTGCTTTGGATATAATCATTAAAGGCTAAGCACCACTTAATGGACCTCGATGAATATTTCACATTATTGTAGTTACTGACAGATATAAGTATGAATACAAATAAAAATAGCTGCTTAATTTGCTTTAAAACTGACAATTTTATTAAATTGACGGAAAAACCCGAGCTCGCTACGGAAATTCTTGAACGCAACCGTGACGTCACTGGTGGACAACAGCTGAACAACGCCGCGGTAAAAAACCGTTATGACTGACTGTTAAGACAGTATCTAGCTAAATAACCAACATTATGGACCAACGGTCTTTTAAACTTTATTCCTTGAATTAGTAAGAAATAACATGTTTTCTCACTATCAATAAACACAAGTTAGGAACTCAAATTCCACTGTATTTATTTCCCAGTAAACAAGGAACGTCCCTGGACGTTCAAAATAGGTCTAAAAGTAGTCTGTCCGTCAAGGACATATTTTAAACGTCAATGGAAAATTCATAAGTCCAAAATCCATCTTAATAAGTTAGTTAAGTGGTGACCAATCGATAACGTCAGTGGACGTCCAAAACGCGTTTAATACAAGTAATTTATTTCGGGACCAATTAATAACGTCAATGGACGTCCAAAATACGTCTAATAGTCGTCTTTTCAATGTCTGTGTTTGGACGTCTTTTTAACTTTCATTTTCAACCTTAAGAGAACGTTGAATAGACGGCAGTCATTACGTTATTTCAACGTTGAATCAACAGCTAAATGTTTGCTGGGTATGTTTGACACTTACATATAGTTTGTGCTTAGCCTTTAAATAATAATTAAGGTTGTTAATTATTGTTAGATTCAAATGCAGCTCAAAATGCTTCACAATGTAACAAAATTAAATGAGAGCACAGACAGAAAATTCAAGTTTGTTTTTAAAATATATTTTTGATAAGTTAAAAATGATCATAAATGGATTTAGGAACTTGACGTAGCATTTCCATTTTGAAACAGCGGTGTTCCTAACACTTTCTAAAACAGGGATACTGACGGCCATTTTTTATGACATCATAAACAGAACAAATCCTTTCAAATCTTTAATGCGGTTTAATGCAGTTGCATTAAAGACACTTTATATCCTTGTAAGCAATTTTTAAATCTGTCATTCCGATGATTAGTTTTAGTTTTATCCACAGCCAAAAATGTTCTCAACAGTTCTAAATTGATGTATACATTTTGCCCACTAGGTGGAGATATATTACCACATTACACTTAAAACAAACCGATCAAAATCTACAAATCAGACGCTGCAGAAATAAATACCAATTTTCTTATTGAAAATCTAAATATTTGACGTAATACATCCATTAATTTGTCACCGCTATTTATAAACGTCATATTTATTCACATCTGCATGGATTAAACCTGTCAAAAAAAGCACAAATTAATAACTAAATAAATGTTAATGACATCGTGTACGTCACTAAAATAATAATAAGAGGAGGTGTAGGCTCTTATGTTACTGACTGAATAATATTGATCCCATTCAGTTATAGCTGTTTCCCACTTGCTGCTAAATTGTGGCCACTGTCTCTTTAAGGGAGCTCAATCTGGCAGCTTCAGTGAACTGCATGGCTAAAGCCTGCCCACCTCTCGCCATCAGATCAGATCCTACCTGCTGCCTGAGCTCCGTGGAGCTGAGAGCCTCCTCTTGAACGTCCACAGCTCCAGGCACATGCTCGGATAAGAGAGAAAAAAGAGAAAACAGCCCAGAAAACAGGGAGGAATCTGGTTTTGGGCAGTGTTTATGAGTAGATGATTTTACAGTGTGTGAAGGTAACCGGGGCTGGTTGTTGTCAATTCCTGCGCGATGCTTGGAAAAAGTTTCTCAGCAATATTCCCCTTTTGGAGCCAAATTGTGGATTGTAGTTGAGTGTGTAAGTAACTGGTGTTTATTTGGGGGTCTGGGTGAATTCCCTGGGTTGTGAGGACGGTTTAACGCTGAGGATATTGAATGGTTTCGATGCGAACGCTGCTTGTACCTTCCCAATACCATCTGCTGATCCAGGGTCAGTCTACTGCACAGGAGCAGGGCTCATCTCCTCCCTGTTCCTCGTCTAAGCTCTGATCTGAAGTGGAACCAAACGAGAAGACGCTTGAAAGCTTATCATTTGCATCCAATTTTTCTTTATAACTGTATTTTTTGGGGACACAGTCATTATACCTTGAGATACAGCAAGCAGATTCTCTTTTTGAGGTTGTCTAGAGTTCTCTTTGCCTTCCCTAACTTGCTTTCTGGACCTGGATTCTCAACATCATGGATTTGTTTGTAGGTCTAGCTAGGCACCATTAGGTCTTTTATATTCATTGCCTAGATCACTATCAAAGGAGGTGAGAATATGGCAAAAAATGTCCAAGATGACCTGAGGGACGATTTAGGAAAGATAACCGACGAGGAGCTCTTTAGACTCAGCAAAGATGAGCTGGTCAGGAGGCTCCGAAAACTGGACGCCGAGAAGATGAACCTGATGGTGGAGCACGGGAACATGATCAAGGATGTCAACAGGAGGCTGCAGGTGCATCTCCACGAGATCCGCAGCTTGAAGGAAGTGAACCAGAAGCTGCAAGACGACAACCAAGAGCTCAGGGAGCTGTGCTGTTTCCTGGACGATGACCGGCAGAAAGGTAAAAAACTGTCTAGGGAATGGCAGAGGTTCGGCAGGTACACGGCCAGCGTCATGTGGAAGGAGGTTGGTGTCTACCAGCAGAAGCTGAAGGAGCTGGAGGCCAACCAGGACTCTATCATGCGTGAGAACTTGGAGCTGAAGGAGATCATCCTGATGCTGGAGGAGGAGAGGAATGGCGCCGGTTCCAGGAGCTCCATAGACAGTCAGTCCAGTTTGACCAACTTGAACGGAGGCTCTAGTAACGTGAGGGACGTGGGAGATGGAAGCAGCACTTCCAGTACAGGCAGCGCCGGCAGCCCAGATCACCATCACAGTCATGGTCATAAACCTGCTGAGAACAAGGTAGCGTCCATCAGGAGATCTATGGATGACCTCTCCACCAACCATCTTCACAGGAGCATCCCCAATGGACTGAACGGTGAGTAAACAGCTGTTTTCAGAAAGCTTTTAGTGAGAGTGCTGCTCTTCAATGATTTATTCCAAATAGACTTGCACTTCCATCCATTTTGTCTTTGTGGATGTTTTCTTCTACACTTTACGCAGTACATAACACAATGCAACTCAGATCTCCAGGGTCCTGGGGTTGTGGGTCTTCCCCTGTGTGTTCTCCCTGTGTCTGGGTGGGCTTCCTCCAGGTGTTCTGCTTTCCACCCACAGTTCCAAAACACATGTTATGTAAACTGGCTGTGCAATAGTGTACAAATTGTGTGTGTGTGTGTGTGTGTGAGTGAGAGAGAGACTGAGTAAGTGCCTGATGCCCTGTGACGTACTGACAGCCTATTCCGTGTGTTTATCTCAGTGTTTCTGTGTAGGCTCTGGACCCACCGCGACTCTAGACAAGATGAAGCAGTTACAGAAAATGAATGAATGACTTTATTGTGCATTTTATTCTATTTACATCTTCCAAAAAATGCCCAAATTTATTATAATTTTATACGTTAATGTCTCATTCAATAAACATCAGGAAAAGGGGTAAGATGTTGGGGTTTTCTGTGTGGCTAAAAAGCCCTAAACATATATATATCTTCAACAGTTTGTGGAGGCACTTGGCTAAAGAGGTGATGTGAGATGCCTTCAGTAATCTCCCTGGAGTAACCAAGGAAACGCGGCATCACCCATGGACTTGTGCCTTTGGGTTTACTTTGTATACAAGGCTGCATTTGCACATGGCCCTATGAGACGGCTTTTAAACTGAGCAGGCTGGCTGTACAGATGGCACCGCACTAATTACCTTGGCCTCTGAAGTCAGACCTAATGGGGATTTAACACTCTTGGTCGCTTTGGACCCATTTGTAAACTCAGTCAACAGGTCATCAGATACCTCACTGAGAAATGAGGGATGCCATTCTGAAAGTCTGAGGTGTGAAGATGATTGTTTGTGTAGTAAGTTTTTCAACCAAAGAAAAATCCCACTCCCTTGACCAGTGTTCTGCCCCTGAAGGAGACCCCGGGCATGTTTAGAGAGGCTGAATCAACAGCTCCATTTTTCATTTTGCCCAGAGTGTGGGTCAATGCATGAAGAGGAAATGTGGTCGCAAATGACCTCAATGCTATTGGAACACTTCAATAGATATTGCAGGAAAGTTTAATTCTGTGGCTACTGTGTTTCGAATGCGATTACAAACTGACCCTGTTTGCATGCGTTTTGTTTGCTGACCCGTCCCTGCGTGTGGGATTAGTTACTGATACGGTGCAGAGCAAACTGTTCCTGTGTGCTCAGTGATCAGGGAGGGTTATGTGATGCACCTGATGTGTTGTGTTTACCATCTTTATGGTCATTACCCACCAAAGCAGGCTATAAAACGTTAGATGTGGTTTGGGTTATTTGCTTTACTGCTGGGTGTTAGGCAAAACCGTTCTGTTAGAGTCTCGATGTGTCTTGTCACGTCACATTCGCCCTTTTAACCTTTAAAACCGGTGTGTACATTTTTTCAGAGCACATTCCTATAAATTAACCCTATGGCGGGGCTTTAAGTGACTCTTCGTCAACCGACTGCGCGGCAGACACACATCAAAAGAATATTTTTTCATTGATGTTATTGTTCTGTTCATATTTATAGACTTTGCTACGATCCAATGCAATCGGCTTCAGTCAGATTACAAGTATCTGTTAAGAGCAACATACCCAAGGACACTTATTTGTGAAGTGTGATGGACCCCTTATGTTATCCATGATGTTCTGGATTGGTTAAGTGCTTTAGTCAAAATACCACAAGGACCAAACACCCCGTCTAACCAGCCCTGTTCAGAGTGACGGCTCACCACCCCCTGCCCTGTCATTTATCTTCAACTTGTTTTTTACATTTTGATGTGATGTTGGACAAATAAATTATTTTTTAAAATATAATAAGAGAAAATATATGTTGTCTTTTTTTCAGATAATAGCCCATCACAGTGGATTGCATAACTACACTAACTGGCAGCTAACAGCATCCAAACTGCGCTCATTTTTTTGGATGATATACTTATGCTTTACAGAGCGCAGTGCTGAAAGGAACAGAGATGTCAACTGTTTCTCAATGTACCTCTAGTGTAACTCCATGTAGGTGTAAAGTGCTGTATCAGTATTTCAGCACAGTATAATGCCAGAATTTATTATTTTGTCAAAACTCATTGTATCCTGTGTTTTCTGGGTGGTCTTTTTAATGCGTGGGTGGTGTAGGCTCCAAATCCTCAAATTAATGTCCATTCCAAGAGGAATAGAAAATGAATGTACCTTTTAATCTGGGCACTTAGTGGATGATTCATCATGGATTCACACGAAATGCTGTGTTACTCCTGTAACAGGGAAATGGCCTTATCCTTTATCACTGCACCTGAAGGAGACAGTCTGTCTCTGAAGTCAAAACCAGAACATATCTTGCTTAAATGGAACTGCTGGTAGTCATGAAATTGATTGTGGAGTGCCAGGTATTGGCACAAATTATATTTATTATTTATTATTATTAGAAATCAAGTCACAAATCTTTGCTGTTACATGTGTCTTCCGCTTTCAGAAAATTTGAATTTGAATTCCCAGTAACACCTTTCACACTAGCGTTTAAAGTCCAGTCAGTTGTTGCAACAACAGCTGCCACACCCTCCAGGACTAAGTGTAGTAAACGTGGTTTAGTGGGTGGTGTTATTGCTCTTTGAAAAGCTATGTTATAATAAAAGTTGCCACACGTTTCCTGATCATAAGATTAAAGCCTGAGAATCAAGTTCACAGCTGAACTGAGGCTAAACATTCAAAGAATTCAAGGCTTGTCTCTTTTCTTTTGATTGTGAACAAAGATAACGTTGCACAGTTGTGCCATTGTTGTATAAAGCGTAGTGTTCGGCTGGTCTGAGTCCAGGGGACGACCTAGAGGCATTTATATTTTGCTGGGCATTGTAAATAGCGGTATAGGCCGGTGTGTGTTATATTTAGGTCTTCCTATAGGCAGACACTCAGATTAGGCTGGCTCGTGTGCGCCTGCATGTTCCTGACCCCCTGTTGAGTTAATTTGAGGGTCAGGTTGCTTTAATTCACGTCTACAAAACCCAGTAGGACATTAGCAGTGAAATAGGTCGTAAACATGGTGGTAATACCTTCTGGCTTTTGGAGGAGAGAACCTACCTCTACCTTCTGCTTCTCCCATTCAGGTTATTAACCCCTGTCCAGTGTCTGCTTTTCCCTTTGAATAATGTGAAGTGTCATTGGTTATTGTGTGTTTATCTGGTGTGTTACACAAGCAGTTGAACAAAGAAGTCAGAAAGTGTTAGGCACGTGAATAGGAATGTAATTAACATGTCGATAGAGTTCCTCTGATTAAACGTAACAGGGAGATGCTCTTACTGATCCAAAGCAAGCTCAGAATAAGGTCTTGCTCTCACTCTAGGAAAAGAAAACCAGTGCGTCCTGTAATAACACATTCATTCCTCTGTTGGCGGATTTAAACCTGAAAAAACTAATTGTGCCAGTTAATTTCCATCGTATCGGCGGGATGGACTCTAGGGAACCTGTGGAAAGAGGCAACTTCAGTCTGTATCAGTTCTGTAATCAGTTAAGCCAGTTAAACTGCAGGAATAGTACATTCTTACATCACAGTTTTCAACTTTCTGTGTCCAATCAGATGAAAGCAGATACATAAACATTGTCTTTGTGAATAGTTCATTCAAAGAAAGGTCTTGTATTAAACACTTGATATCTTCAGCGTGAATGGGTGGTGCTAAACTGCTCTAGGCTGTACGGGTGGAAGCAAGTGTGTGTTAGTTTTCATCAGATGACGGTGAATTCAAAATGGACCACTTACGTTATGCATTTTTTGTATTTACTTATTTATTGCTCCAGTGTGTTTGCTTAATAGAACTTTATTTATGTGTTGAAGGGTCTGGTATTTGTCCTTTTGAGATGCTAAAAGGCCTTCTCATTACGTTTGAGAAGATCCAGACCCCATGCTGGCCACCTATTTGGCCAAGTGAGTGACCAGGGTCATGGTGGGGTCCTATTACACAGTTCAGATAACTTTTGGGACTCTTCCCATGGCTCTGGTTGCCCTTTTAGGACCCTTCATCAGGTCTTAAGAGCCCCCTGCATCAGTCAAAGGTACAGATGCCTGACCTGTCCTTCAGTTTATTCCAATTTACGAGTGTGGGATGGGGGTCGTTCTCTTGAAATAGATGCTCCAGCAAAATCCTTTTAAAAGCCATTTAGAAGAGCCTGTTTTCTGCAACTTTACCTAAAGTGACTGCAGTCGGAGTTGAAGGTATGAGTAATGAGCTATAATTGGGACCTGGATAAATGTCTCATTGGTCTTTGCCCATGATTATGAGTATCCACAGCCATTCATCAAGTTTGACTGGGTAATCTCTCAGCCTTAAACGAGATAATGGTAATTGAAAATGTACCCTTGGGAACACTCTTAGTCGGGCAAGTGCAGGATAAGATAGCTCTGCACTTTTTAATTCCCCATGTCATTGCTTGTTTAGTCATGCTTTCTGTTCTTAACATGAAACAGCAAGAAACATCAAAGAGTTCATTTTGTGCCACTGTAAGAACATTCACTCAGACAATCTAAAGTCAACCGGAAAGAATAAGTGTGGTTGATATTTGCATAATATTTGCATCAGTATATTAATATTGCCCAAGGTTAACAGTGTGCCAAAACCGTTGCTGAATGATCTTTTAGTTGTGTTTACAAAAACATATAATTTAAGAAGGAACAACAGGAAAGATGATGGTACCAATTGGAGGTGTTGAAGTTAATAATCAGTGGGAACAAATATATACTGGACACACTGCTGTGTTATGGGTGAGGATCACAGTATAGCTAAGTCACTGCCCTTTTATTTATCTTCAACTTGTTTTTTTATGTTTTGATGTGATGTGTCTAATTTGGACAAATAAATGATTTTTTTAAAAATATAATAAGAGAAAATATACGTTGTCTTTTTTCAGATAATAGCCCATCACAGTGGATTGCATAACTACACTAACTGGCAGCTAACAGCATCCAAACTGCGCTCATTTTTTTTGGATACACTTACGCTTTACTGAGCGCAGTGCTGAAAGGAACAGAGATAGCAGCTGTTTCTCAATGTACCTCTAGTGTAACTCCATGTAGGTGTAAAGTGCTGTACCTTGTGCTTTCGCTAATTTAGTGACAGTATTAAATGCATTCTGATTAAGCTCTTTTTCATTAGTATGTCTGTAACTACATGCATATATTTTAAATAAGATATTCTATACTTTAATGTTTGTAAACAAATAAGCCAGAGGTCATTAATCAGTATTAATTACAAAAAGCATGTGATGCGATTGGGTATTTTTACGCAACATGCCACCCATAATTTAAATAAATTTTAAAAAATTACACAATATAAATCATAGGCTGATACCAGTAACAAAGGACATCTGAAAAACTGCAAATATCTGCCACTTCTGATATCATTATATGTTTCTGTAATTTTTGCAGTTGTTCAATGTCCCGTACGTAATCAGACAGTGGGCTATGTTTTCAAAATGATCACTTTGTGATTTATGATTCCCTCATTTTTTTTTCTTCTAATGGGCCACATGTGATCTGTGATGGGGGGTGGGCTCATTGTTCTCTAAAACTAACAGCAGTGGTGAAAACCTCCACCGAAAGCAAGGCTTTTAATTTTGCTGAATGTGTAGTTTAACAGAGTTATTGCTTGCACCCTGCTGCCAGCCCTGCCTTATAAAGAAAGTAATAATCTTACAAAGCAGTTCACTCCCTCAGAGGTAGTCTCGCCAGAGCTGTTTTTAAATGGGTCTGTAATTGGGCTGTCCCACTTCAGGCCTCTGGCCGTTACAAACAGCACTCCTGGGACATCCAGCCTAGAAACACTTGAGCCCAGGAATTAGAGGAGGATGTACTTTACAGATCCTTTTGGATAAGGAGTTGGATAACGGTTTTGGGCGAAATGGCTCATTATTCAGGCAATTAATTCATGTTACACAGAACTGCCTCTTCATATGTGCGCCCTGTGTGGACTGTATTTAATTAAAGCTTATACTGTTCTAAAAGCTGGAGCAAATCTCAGGTACTCAGTTTTGTAAAGATGCAAATGGGGTTCCGTTTAAGGAGGTTGTTTGTTTGTTGACAAGGGACTGGGGAATGAAATGTCCCATAGACCTCTGTAGCATTCCTTGTTTTGATCAAGATGCTCTTTGACAATCTTTGTGATTTACATCTGGCCAATGGAGACAGAACTGTGGAGCTACTTCCTTGTGGGAATCTTGTGGATATAAGATAGTGTGGTTTAGAACTGGAGATCTGGCCAGGATCCAGTTTACCAGCACCGTATCTAGATGTTGCTTGTTTACTTCCAGAGTACTCGTTTCATGATATATCTAATCAGACGTGTGCATTCCGAGCCTTTTCAGCGTTTAAAGGCTAAGCACCACTTAATGGACCTCCATGGATATTTCACATTATTGTAGTTACTGACAGATATAAGTATGAATTAAAATGAAAATAGCTGCTTAATTTGCTTTAAAACTGACAATTTTATTAAATTGACGGAAAAACCCGAGCTCGCTACGGAAATTCTTGAATGCGACCGTGACGTCACTGGTGGACAACAGCTGAACAACGCCGCGGTAAAACACCGTTATGACTGACTGTTATGACAGTATCTAGCTAAATAACCAACATTATTCATGACAATAGCCTAGCAATAAGCTAAACTCAAATGTAGAGGTACCGTTATTCTTGTAAATGTGATCGAAGTCGAAGTCGAATTCATCCGACACTATAAACCTCTGTAATGCAGCTACGTAGCCGAGTATAATCTGAGCCACCGAGTTTAGCGAGTCAAGCTAACGTTAACTAACACCGACTAAAACAGGCGAAGTGAGTGTCCTCACCCTGTTTACCTCCATGTTACAGAGGCTCTTGAACACCTTTCGTTGGTGTCCTTACATGCCCATATTGTTGGAAAAGCGCCAGTGAAATGAGCTACAGATAACGGAGTGAGCGGATGGTCCTTTCCAAAGTGTCCGTTTAAAGTTGACAAATTTAGTCCATTTTCTGGATATTTTGGGATCTTTGGGCCATTTGTGCACAGATGTCCCACTGTACATTGAATGATTGCAGCCAAAAACAACACACCTTTTCGTCATAGTGCAGCTTCTAGAGTTGTTGTCCACCATCTACGTCACAGGCAAGACGCCTATTAGAGTTTCCCAACACCGTTGGGGGGGGGACCAACGGTCTTTTAAACCTTATTCCTTGAATTAATAAGAAATAACATGTTTTCTGACTATCAATAAACACAAGTTAGGAACTCAAATTCCACTGTATTTATTTGTTTGACACTTTCATATCGCTGGTGCTTAGCCTTTAATGTTGTAGAAGTGTCACAATAGACATTTTTGTTATTGATATATTATACCACAAATAATTGTGATAAACATTATTATTTTATAATGGTCATTTTAGGACCATTTTATGCCACATATATAAATATATTAAATCATAATAATGAAATTGCACACCTTCGCAAATAGATTTAGCTAAACTTTATTTATAGATAGCGTTCAGACATTGGAACTGGAATAAAGACAATGTTTTTAAAAATATTAAAAAAATAAAACATAAATAAAATAAAAATGCTGTTTTTAAACAAATCAACATAATGGCCCAAGGATAAAGAGACCAGAGAATGTAGCTGAAATATTGGTGTTCATTCTTATATAAACACAATGGGCAACTTTGAGGTCTCCAAAAATGATTGAGGTTATTATCCATATATTGTATAACAAGTCAATAATGTATTTATTTTTACAGGCCTAGTTTTATGTTGGCCAGACTTTAAAGCCTGGATCAGGCGTGCTACACCTGGGCCGGACATCTGGTCTGTATAAACAAGGTTGGAGATTACTGGAAAGGTTTTTGCTGGTGTAGGCATACTCTGTACACATAGAACTTAATGGTCAGGCATTAAGGAGCAGCGATGCTAACAGGGTTTGTCAGCGTTTTTGTAATAGGGATGTGCATGAGCACTCACTTTTGGTTTACTTGGAGTACATGGCTTATTGTTCCAGGTGCCTGTAATCAAATAATGAAAACACTATTTGAGGTTTATTAGGTTCCAATAAGGAAAGACAGGCCAAAGTATACAGGCTAGCAGTTCATGAAATGGCAATGTCATGTTTTAATACAGCTACATAATGTGAGGATGCATTTTTAAAGATGTGACTGAGAAATCACAGAGAAACCTATGACCTATGAAGCTATTTACGCTAAGGCTTTTCATCGTCCACTCAGCAGAAAAGAACTGTGTAGAGGACTGTGTGTCTCCATCAGCATTCTACATTGTACTGGGTAGCACTAGTGAAAATCTGGGAAATCACCCCTATGTGCGTAATGTTGCTTTGTACCCTGTGTGATTCATTTGATATAACTATAAAAATAAATAATAATAAAATACATGTATGAATTTTGGGGCGGCACGGTGGCGCAGCAGGTAGGTGTCGCAGTTACATAGCTCCAGGGACCTTGAGGTTGTGGGTTCGATTCCCGCTCCGGGTGACTGTCTGTGAGGAGTGTGGTGTTTTCTCCCTGTGTCTGCGTGGGTTTCCTCCGGGTGACTGTCTGTGAGGAGTGTGGTGTGTTCTCTCTGTGTCTGCATGGGTTTCCTTCGGGTGACTGTCTGTGAGGAGTGTGGTGTGTTCTCCCTGTGTCTGCGTGGGTTTCCTCCGGGTGACTGTCTGTGAGGAGTGTGGTGTGTTCTCACTGTGTCTGCATGGGTTTCCTCCGGGTGACTGTCTGTGAGGAGTGTGGTGTGTTCTCCCTGTGTCTGCGTGGGTTTCCTCCGGGTGACTGTGTGTGAGGAGTGTGGTGTGTTCTCCCTGTGTCTGCTTGGGTTTCCTTCGGGTGACTGTCTGTGAGGAGTGTGGTGTGTTCTCCCTGTGTCTGCTTGGGTTTCCTCCGGGTGCTCCGGTTTCCTCCCACAGTCCAAAAACACACGTTGGTAGGTGGATTGGAGACTCAAAAAGTGTCCGTAGGTGTAAGTGTGTGTGTGTGTGTGTTGCCCTGTGAAGGACTGGCGCCCCCTCCAGGGTGTATTCCCACCTTGCGCACAATGATTCCAGGTAGGCTCTGGACCCACCGCGACCCTGAACTGGATAAGCGCTTACAGATAAGGAATGAATGAATGAATGAATGAATATATGAATTTTCCCCTGACGTGTTAATGCGATAACTACTTCTTCCATCTGTATTTGCTGATGGTGTAATATGATTTTCGAACAATCTGTTAATTTTTAAAAAGCAGTCTTGCCTGGACTTTCTGAATTCCAAGACAACAATAGAGGAAGTTTCACTATGTTTCTTTGTGGGCTTTCACATTGTTTCGTTGTGAATATGCTCTGAATGTGTATATAGTGTTAACACTGAATTCCTTTGCTTTCGACAGAAACTCTAGCTGTCGGATCTGGTCAGGAACTGGTTAAGCCTGATATACATTGTGCAGGATTTACAAAACCACTGAGTAAATAAATCTGCACATGCCTCCACATGGGCCTGAACTTTCCGTTTCTACAAACTGGGGCTCAAATGTGTCTGCCCAGGTTGAATTAATTAGTTGTATGAGGCTAGGGTGGATTTCTCTTTGTTTCTTTATATCCCTCTCTCTCTCTCTCTCTCTCTCTCTCTCTCTCTCTCTCTCTCTCTCTCTCTCTCTCTCTACACCACACACACTCTACTGCAGTTAACTCTGTGGAAAGTATGAACTCAGTGGAGGGAAAAGGGGGTCAGAGGGGAGGGGTGCTGGGCTCTGTTCAGAGCTAACAGTGGGTGTGGAGTGAGTGCGGAGCCATTATCAGCTGGTTGATTGATCCTGGAGGATTTAGCTTTGGTCTGGGACTGTTGTGTGGGACAAGAGGCATAAAGATGGAGGAGAAAGACTAGGGCAATGTGCTAGTTGGGTGCTGTGGGATGATTTAGCATCATGCTAATCTGCAACGTATAAACAAGCTCTACTCGTTAGATACATTTAGTCTTTTAGGTTCAGATTTCTGACCAACTGTGTTTTGCTGAAAATGGAGAACAGAACTGTTGATTGTTTATGTTTTGTAATATACTTTAGTTTGAGTTTCACGTATTACAACCCAAATCATATTGTAAATATCACTATAGCTCTTTATAGTGCCTTTGCACAGAGCCTAAGAACCCACCAACTTTGAAATAAATCAAACCAGTGAATATTATGTGGCTGAAAACATGGACAAAAATGAGTCTTTCTGATTTTGCTCCAGTTCCTAAATCAAGTTCAGAAACTTTTAAATGTTTACAGCAATACATATTACCTGCCAGTACATAGAGATCATTTGCATGGATAATAAAATAGAACCATTAGATATATCGCCTTTTTGATTTACAGTATCGCGCTTGGTCTTGGAAGCCTCTGACTGATAGCTTTGTTTTAAAATGTGCTTCTGTGCATCTTTCAAAGCCCCCATCTTTGTTGGGGCAGGTGGAACCGCTGGTCCTAGAGCACACAGACCTGTCAGCCACAAGGTCAGTTTCAGCTCCACTGCACTCATCCTCCTGACTCAGAAGACGCTGGTTAAGCATAACTGTCAGAGGAGTCCTTGTCTGGTCTGAATGTATAAATTTCCTTTATGGTCAAATGAGGAACTTATCAGATGTTTTGAAGCTCTGCGTTAAAGAGTGGGCATCATTTTGATTAGTGCTGGGCGATATGAGCACAAATCAATATCATGATTAGTTGTATATTTTAGCACAATTACCATTTATGTCTGATTATTTTGTTTTTGTATTTTTTACCCTCATAGTTCAGGGACTCCAGTATAAAAGCTGGAATATTTTTTTATGTTGCTGGGAGCTTTTTTTTGTCAGTGTTTACATTTGACTTCTTAAAGTCAAAACACAATCACAGATGCTGTGATTTTTCTTAGGTACGAGATGCTTGTGTCGCTCGGTCGGCATCAGTGTTTAGGTTCTCCTCCATGTTGCTTCCACGTGGCAGAATCACGTGACTACAGTGTGGTAGTGTGGTTTTAAAGAGACAATACATGAACACACAGTGGGGACATAACAGAATAAAATAAAAAATGAATTAAATTAAAAAAAGTTCTGTGAGGAGTGTGGTGTGTTCTCCCTGTGTCAGCGCGGGTTTCCTCCGGGTGCTCCGGTTTCCTCCTACAGTCCAAAAACACACGTTGGTAGGTGGATTGGTGACTCAAAAGTGTCCGTAGGTGTGAGTGTGTGTGTTGCCCTGTGAAGGACTGGCGCCCCCTCCAGAGTGTATTCCCACCTTGCGCCCAATGATTCCAGGTAGGCTCTGGACCCACCGCGACACTGAACTGGATAAGGGTTACAGAAAATGGATGAATGAATGAATAAAAAACAGTTTGATAAGATAATGTCAATTCTGAATATCGATATCGATTAATTTTTGATTAATTGCCCAGCCCTTATTTTGATGTAGCCAAACTAAGACGATTGAATGATAGGTTTGTTCTTAAATTCAGCCGCATCAGCTATAAACCATGTTTATTTTTCAGATTGCTGGAAACAGGACAATTCCTATGACTCTAATAATGCATTCCTAAATGTAGCGCATTTATCTCCTGGTACAGCTTCACATTTTCTGAGTTATGAGATTTTATTAGAGATATTAAGAATCACGTTATGTCTGATTGTAGGGTTGTGACTTACCTCTGAATCTAGTCAGACAGCCCTTGTTTGTATGAAAAATGAGGCCAATAACCAGGCAATGGGCTTTTCCTAGGCCAATATTTAGCTTCTTGTTTTAATCTGCAAATCCTTTAATCTGTTACTGCATCTGTTCTGAATGTTCGTAGGTGTGTCTTCATGTCCTGCTTATGTCTAAGCTAGTTCACAACAGGTCTTTAAAACTGTGACATAACATAAAAAAACACACATTTACAAATATAATGTGAGACATTTGGTGTGTGTGTGTGTGTGTGTGTGTGTATACATCATATATGTACTACATGGCCTAGAAAATAAATAGTATGTTATTTACTAAAATTTGCATAAAGCTGGTTCCGTTTACAAAATGGCTCTTTAAACTATCTTGATTGATTGAGTTTGCTCTTCCTCATCCCCCTCTGTGATATCCCACACTTCAGAAAGCCCCTACAAACTCAGGAGAGCGGGCTGCCGGACCCCTGCCGCTGTCTGGAGGGGGGAGAGAGGTTGGAGACCGTGGGTTTGGCGCTCAGGCCATCTGTCCGACTGCATTGTTCAAAGCACAAAGGGGAAAGAGCCATTCAAAAGCATCACCATGAATGGAGGAATAACGTCATACTGTTTAAGCTTGAGAGCATCCTTCGTCAGCACGGTTACTGAGCCTCGGTTTCTCTCTCTCTCTTCACTTTTTCTCTTTCCTGTCTCTCTATCCATTCCTTCCTCTTTCTCTCCTCTTTCTCCATCTCTTTCTTTATATGCCCCTCCCCCCCTTCCTCCTCTACCCTCCTTTTAGACCTTCGCTTAAAGATATTTTACTTTTTGAGGCTGTTGACATGCTGAAGTGGCACTATCCCAAACGGTTTCAAACAGTCACCTCTGTTTTCTGCGCTCCGATAAAGAAGTCTCTCTAAACCTTTTAGGGCTCCTTTTAGTCTCTCCCCTCTCTCCATTAGCCCGCGGAGTCTCGGAAGAGAGCTGCTCCACTTTTCTGGACACCGACTTCCATTTTCCTCATTTGTAAAGAGTTTTATCGGAGGGAGTTATATAACGGCCGGGCCTCGCACAGCCCTCGGTAATGAGGAAAGAAGGATCTTCAGGCCGTTTGTGCCGCTCGGCTGGAGTCTGCTCCAGGCGGCGATTCTGTGGGGCAAATTATGTAAAGGGACACGAGGAAAAATCTCACTGAAATCAGTCTGTTTTGCTCTAATAGCTCTGACAGACTTTAATGAAATGTTTTAGCCTCAGTGGACATGGGCAGATCTGAGCCTCAGTGGTATTCACTACATGCCCATTTGGTTTTTTTTTACAAGCTCACAGACCTTTTAGATCACCAACACGAATCAATCAAAGCTATTTTTAGTGACTTCTTTTAAGAGTATCAGTAATGCAATGGTAATGTTCATCGTTTGTCGTTATTACATTTAGAGCCTAGTTATTCAGAAGCTGCCTGGAAAACAGTGGCATTTTGGAGATTATTCTTAAAGTGTAAGAATGCAGATTGGATGTCTAGATCCAGCAGTATCCAATTATAGGGTTAAATGTTGTTAACTAATGGATATATTGGCTACTTTTTCTGGTATGTGCTCAGAGTTAAATCTGCCTGTGGAAATGCTCATTATTGATATATTTACTTATTAATAATATTAAAGTCTAAACACCACTTAATGGACCTCCATGAATATTCCACATTATTGTAGTTACTGACAGATATAAGTATGAATTAAAATGAAAATAGCAGCTTAATTTGCTTTAAAACTGACAATTTTATTAAATTGACGGAAAAACCCGAGCTCTCTACGGAAATTCTTGAACGCGACCGTGACGTCACTGGTGGACAACAGCTGAACAACGCCGCGGTAAAACACCGTTATGACTGACTGTTATGACAGTATCTAGCTAAATAACCAACATTATTCATGACAATAGCCTAGCAATAAGCTAAACTCAAATGTAGAGGTACCGTTATTCTTGTAAATGTGATCGAAGTCGAACTCGAATTCATCCGACACTATAAACCTCCGTAATGCAGCTACGTAGCCGAGTATAATCTGAGCCACCGAGTTTAGCAAGTCAAGCTAACGCTAACTAACACCAGCTAAAACAGGCGAAGTGAGTGTCCTTATCCTGTTTACCTCCATGTTACAGAGGCTCTTGAACACCTTTCGTTGGTGTCCTTACATGCCCATATTGTTGGAAAAGCGCCAGTGAAATGAGCTACAGATAACGGAGTGAGCTGATGGTCCTTTCCAAAGTGCCCTTTTAAAGTTGACAAATTTAGTCCATTTTCTGGATATTTTGGGATCTTTGGGCCATTTGTGCACAGATGTCCCACTGTACATTGAATTATTGCAGCCAAAAACAACACACCTTTTCATCATTTTTCATTAAATTAAGTGCAGCTTCTAGAGTTGTTGTCCACCATCTACGTCACAGGCAAGACGCCTATTAGAGTTTCCCAACACAGTTGGGTGGGGGGGGGACCAACGGTCTTTTAAACCTTATTCCTTGAATTAGTAAGAAATAACATGTTTTCTGACTATCAATAAACACAAGTTAGGAACTCAAATTCCACTGTATTTATTTGTTTGACACTTTCATATCGCTGCTGCTTAGCCTTTAATAAAAACACAGGAGTGTGAGGAATATTTCTGCTCATATTCAAATGCATTGTTAAAGTAAGGATTTCCAGTGTCTCACAATCCGTGTTTCTGATACATGTCTGTGGGGTTCGGTGTGTTCTCCCTGTGACCTGGAGGGTTTCCTCTAGGTGCTCTGGCTTTTTCCACAGGTTTGAGTGGGTGAGTGAATTGGTGAGTGTGTGGGTGACTGGGTGAGTGTGTGATGCCCTGTGATGGGCTTGATATTATTCTTAAATATCAAGTATCTGTAACAAAACCCAGAAAAGGCCTGTTGTTGAATGTGAAAAGCAGAATGAATATAAACTTAGGTTGAAAGGATTTATTGAATGGAATGGAGGGCCGTACGCATACCCAGTGCTTGTCTTAAAGGTCTAGCAGTGTAAATACACCACTTCCTAAAGCGTCACCCTTATGGAAGCATGCCCTGACTGGTTTATTGATGTACCATTCACTCATGCGTACATGTTCCAATCAATGTGCAGCACTTGGCGGGAGCTTCAGAGGGAATGGAGCTGTGCTGTGTGTGAGCTGTAGGGTATGCTGTGATTGCTTCGTGTCTGTCTGTACCCTAGGACTGGCAGGTAGACCTTGTGCTGAGGCATTTCAGGAATTTACTCCAGCAGTAATTGGGCATCACTGTCATCAGCACAGCCTTCAGCTAGAATCCTTCACCATCATCCCTTTCCCTGACTGAACTCAGTCCAACTCGCCGGACAGATTGAGTGCATGGCAAAATATTCCTCTCTGAGGGAAAAAAAAAAGAAATGCAGCAGTTCTCCAGAGGTAGAAATGCTTCACGTACAGAGACGCTGTTCAGTAGGGCTGTGCCATATCGTGTTGTTCGCCATAGTTCTTAAAACGATATAAAAAACCAATATTGTGATAATCGTGATATTCTGACTTGTTTACGTAATGACGCAGCAACTGTCCTGTGTTTGTTTGGTGATTTACTGTGAAGTTTTAAGGTTACTTTCTGTATAATTGAATATACAACGTTTGCTGTTTATATGTACACACATTTGCACTTTTGTTGTGTGATAGATTTATATGCTACATTTTTGTTTTATACAAAATCAGAATCTTGGTGAGTTACAGTTTACAAAATAAGGGGAATGTTTACTGTTGTTTTTTTAATGTTTGTTACATTTGTAGTAAAATCAAACTTTTTAATAAATATAACCATGTAATACTGTGTGTGTGTGTGTGTGTGTGTGTGTATATATACAAAGCATAACATTAGCACATTAGCATAACATTGATTTTGTTTCAATAGTGTGTTGCATATCGCCAAAATACTGTGAAAACACCTACTGTTCAGTCTTATAAACAACATATCTGACTTACATATCGGAACAAAAATTTGTATCTGTATCTTATTTGTCTTTTTTACCCTTGTTTGAAAATACCTGCAGATCTTTACATTGTGCTAAAATTTCAGAAAGTACAAACCACAAGATGTGACTTTAAAGAAACACTAGGTAACATTTGGGTAATTCATTTTTAGTGCGGTTTCTATACTGTGTCTGCGTGGGTTTCCTCTGGGTGACTGTCTGTGAGGAGTGTGGTGTGTTCTCCCTGTGTCTGCGTGGGTTTCCTCCGAGTGACTGTCTGTGAGGAGTGTGGTGTGTTCTCCCTGTGTCTGCGTGGGTTTCCTCCGGGTGACTGTCTGTGAGGAGTGTGGTGTGTTCTCCCTGTGTCTGCATGGGTTTCCTCCGGGTGACTGTCTGTGAGGAGTGTGGTGTGTTCTCCCTGTGTCTGCGTGGGTTTCCTCCGGGTGACTGTCTGTGAGGAGTGTGGTGTGTTCTCCCTGTGTCTGCGTGGGTTTCCTCCGGGTGACTGTCTGTGAGGAGTGTGGTGTGTTCTCCCTGTGTCTGCGTGGGTTTCCTCCGGGTGACTGTCTGTGAGGAGTGTGGTGTGTTCTCCCTGTGTCTGCGTGGGTTTCCTTTGGGTGCTACGGTTTCCTCCCACAGTCTAAAAGCACACGTTGGTAGGTGGATTGGCGACTCAAAAGTGTCTGTAGGTGTGAGTGTGTAGTGAATGTGTGTGTGTCTGTGTTGCCCTGTGAAGGACTGGCGCCCCCTCCAGGGTGTATTCCCGCCTTGCTCCCAATGATTCCAGTTAGGCACTGGACCCTGACCTGGATAAGCGCTTACAGATAATGAATGAATGAAAAATTTTTACTCTTACATTTTGGAGATCAGAATTTTTTTCCAGTGTTGACAAATAATTGATATCAGAGTCCAATGAATAAACATCCACAGGTAGGAGGAACTAGGCAAAAGTGGACGTGGCAAGATTTGAAATTACGACCACACCCAGGAGACTGATGCTGTGCCAATGAAAACATGCTGAACCACAAGCACGTGGTGATTACACACAGCTCTTACATGTAATTGATTCCTCTGTCTCAGCATGACACATTCTTGTTTCCTTTTTACCTGATGTTCTACTGATGTGAAGCTCGTCTACCACAGCCTTTACATAATGTGGAGATTCTTTTGAACTCATCTTTCAGAATCATTCACTGAAAAAATAATAATATTTGTTAAAAATACTTCATTCAAGTGTAGGCACTTATCTTCCATCTGTGGAAGTGTTGTACACATTTGTGATTACCTGCATATTAATATTTTATAATAATAATAATAATAAACTGCAGTGTTTTAAGTTATAAATCTGTATTGTTAGTAATAAGAGTCAAGTTCGGTATGTGTTATGATTCTGCAGATAAATCTAATTCACTTAGAGAAATTTGAGAATGTGTTTACGAGTTATTCCCCACAAATTTTCTTGTGTTCTTGTTGTAAAAGAGCCCACAACAGACATTTAGACAAAGACAGGTTACCACCCACAAAGTGGATGTCATCAAGCCGCAGCCGATCAATACTCCTAACCTCGAGAGACTCAGTGGCACCACACAACACCACACACGTTACATCCCGCAGGTCTTGAGTTGTGCATACGTTAAAGGCAGAGTGTGGATGAAGATTAGTTTCGGGAAACATTCAGGAAACATTCGAGAAACCAGTTGTGGTGTGTTAGTCAGTCCAGCTTTGGTGATTCTTATATGATGCTTAGTCAAGACCGTTATTGAGTAGAAGCTCCTCTCTCTTTGTGGTCCAGGGGGTGCACCCTCTGTACATCTCTTTGTGTTATTTAATCTCTTAGCCTTCCCTCTCAGTCCTCCATTTCCATCGCTGACCGTTTCACACCACACGATGTTTTGAGTCGGAAAAACCGAACATGATTGAAAATATCGGAGGGCCTCCAGCCACATTGGAGAAGATCTTCAGAATTGGAACTGGAGCACGGTGAAGACATTTTAATGTATAACCCTGTGGTTATGGATTTACAAAAGCTTCAGTTCTGTTGACTGCCTGGAGATCAAAGCTAATACCACAGCTTCTAGGGTTCTTTAAATATGAGGATTTTCAGTGCTGTGGACACCATGGGGTGCTAATGAATGTTTAAGAGCAAGGCAGGTTTGTGGAGGACAAAACGACCTACTGCTTTCATGACCTTGTAACTCCATGAGTTTATGACACGTTAATGGAGGCCGAGTACTTTGTACAAGTTGAGAAACAACTACAGAAAAGGTAAAGAGTGTAGCTGTTGCCGTGTTTATGCTGTTATTATATATATATATATATATATATATATATATATGTGTGTGTGTGTTTGTAAGAAAAGAGAGAGAGAGAGAGAGAAGGATAGACAGAGAGAGAGAGCGCAGGAGCATGTACATTTGGCAGAAGCTAGAGGTGTAAGAACTAAAGAACAGACAAACCCTTTAGTCAAACACTGAGGCTTGTTGCTAGGAGACATTCTTATCAATACCTCGGTATGCCGCCTCTCTTCTTCGCGCGTTCCTCGGCCCTGTGCTCTGCCACAGTTTTATTCATGGGTTTATTTCTGAATCAACTCCAGTCTGGCCTGCAGCAAGCCAGGAGACCCCAAATATCCCCTACTGTTGACTCTTAATGATTGGAAAGTGGGTCTTACATACCAAAGAGATTTATGTCTTACATACTAAACAGATTCCCTCTTACTGGGGATGAAGACTGCAGAACATATCTGTGATTTGGATGAGAATAGAAGTACATACGGGCCATTTCTCGGTAGAGGTTGTGATGTTAGAATGTGTGGTTGCCTCTGATTGGTCCAGCTGATCTCAACAGGTGGTTTTTAATATGTGTGTTAATATGTCATTAAACATAGCCTTCTGCAAGTTTTCATTCTGATATTTATATGATGAACATTTCAGCCCCACACCTTCTATACCAAATATACCCAGCAGCCCTTGTTTCAGTCGTATCATCTTACATTGAAAACACTCTTTCCAAACCCTACAAGCACTATTTCTAAACCCTTCTTTGCTCTAGACCTAGGTAAGTGTTCTGCTGCCTGATGGCTGTAATTAGCCCATTAAACTGCAGCCGTATTATTCTGTACTCTTAAAGGGCCCACATCCTATCTTTCTCTAAATCCGACCACCACAACTCAAGTCTAACGTTTCTCCAAATTCATCCTTTAACCTTTGAATTAATGAGGCAGCTTTTGGTGGCTGTGCTTTTTTAAAGCAATACAAATACTGCTTTAGAACTGTTCTAATGCTTCACTGACTTGTAACAGGGAGAATAGAGTTTCTGTTGTTGCTACTGTGGGCTCAGCGCTGCAGAAACTGCACTATGTAACTTTTAGAGGCAGACAGGAAACATCCCCCTCCCGTTGATTTCAGGACAGTGCTGTAAAGGTGAAAAACACTCTGCAAGTGTGGGGCCGCACTGGGGCAAAAATACAAATCTTACATATTGTTTATGTAAGACTGAACTCTGCTGTGTCATGTGCCCAGTCAGAATCTGCCAGGGCTGAAATAGTTAATGTAGGTGAGACGTTTCTGTAGCTCACTGTAACACTGTATGAACTGGGGAGGGACTTGTTGTGTTTTAATTTTAATTTGGAACAGGGGGCGGCACGGTGGCGCAGAAGGTTAGTGTCACAGTCACACAGCTCCAGGGACCAGGAGGTTGTGGGTTCGATTTCTGCTCCGGGTGACTGTCTGTGAGGAGTGTGGTGTGTTCTCTCTGTGTCTGCGTGGGTTTCCTCCGGGTGACTGTCTGTGAGGATTGTGGTGTGTTCTCTCTGTGTCTGCATGGGTTTCCTCCGGGTGACTGTCTGTGAGGAGTGTGGTGTGTTCTCTCTGTGTCTGCGTGGGTTTCCTCTGGGTGACTGTCTGTGAGGAGTGTGGTGTGTTCTCTCTGTGTCTGCGTGGGTTTCCTCCGGGTGACTGTCTGTGAGGATTGTGGTGTGTTCTCTCTGTGTCTGCATGGGTTTCCTCCGGGTGACTGTCTGTGAGGAGTGTGGTGTGTTCTCTCTGTGTCTGCGTGGGTTTCCTCCGGGTGACTGTCTGTGAGGAGTGTGGTGTGTTCTCCCTGTGTCTGCGTGGGTTTCCTCCGGTTGACTGTCTGTGAGGAGTGTGGTGTGTTCTCCCTGTGTCTGTGTGGGTTTCCTCCGGGTGACTGTCTGTGAGGAGTGTGGTGTGTTCGCCCTGTGTCTGCGTGGGTTTCCTCCGGGTGACTGTCTGTGAGGAGTGTGACGTGTTCTCTCTGTGTCCGCGTGGGTTTCCTCCGGGTGCTCCAGTTTCCTCCCACAGTCCAAAAACACACGTTGGTAGGTGGATTGGCGACTCAAAAGTGTCCTTAGGTGTGAGTGTGTCTGTGTTGCCCTGTGAAGGACTGGCGCCCCCTCCAGGGTGTGTTCCCGCCTTGCGCCCAATGATTCCAGGTAGGCTCTGGACCCACCGCGACCCTGAACTGGATAAGGGTTACAGATAATGAATGAATGAATGAATTTGGAACAAGTTTTTATGCACTGAACCCAACCTTGTGATCTTTCTTTTTTTCTAAGCTCTTTAATGATTATAAGTACCTACTGCAAGTCACTAAGTAACTACTTGGAAGAACTAGTTTGTAGATATGTTGTGAGCGTGAGCTTAAGTGCTGGATATTCAAAGCACCCATATCCACGTTGACTCCTACAGGTTAAATAGTTTTAAATGAGCGTTTGAAGGATAAGGACATTAGAGCAAGTTACATTGTTACTGTTCTATTGTAATCACAAAATGATCAATTTCGCTCTCTCCTTCCCGCACCAGCAAGTGATTTTTGTTGCCGGTGTTTTGTGTTTTGATTTTCTTTCATCTGGCACAGCTGGAGCTGGAAGGAGGTTTCCCAGACACAGCCCTGTGTTTGATCTGAACTTTGCTCATGCTGGGATGTTTTCTGAGGGTGTGGGCTATTTAAGTCTTTAATATTGAGCATTTCTCCACACTCTGTGGAGTAGGAGCTCAGTCTGTAATACGTTTCTTTCTACAAGGACATAATACGAACAGTTTTATGGAAATAAATATGACTTACACAGTTTGTTACCATCTTATTTAAGCAGTAGTTTGGCTAAAACTATATACTTTGTCCCCCGCTACTCAGCCAATACCTGTTTGGTGTCTTTACTTTTGGTTTTCGTCCCTGTACTAATAGCATTCAGGCAGTTATCTGACTTTTCTTTTATGTTCTGAGTTCTTAGATTATTTGATTTCTGAGGTATACGAGTTCAGTGGTGCTTAAACACTCTGCTCTTCCAAATTAAGTAAAAGTATGATCACACATCAGATAATTGTGTGGAATTCACTCTTCCAGTGAGCGTATGACATCAACAAAACGTGAAGACATGGTAGTGCCACACTGGATAGTCTGTAAAAAGAGGTAGTAAACGAGAGGGGGTGTGATTGTGTTGGGGTATTTTTATGTAAATAGTTGTATGTTATCAAAGCTTGAATTCAGATTTAAAAATGGTATCTAACCTGAAAAAAGGTATAGGTAGAGGTATATCCCCTTTGATGGGAAGAGAGTTGTCAGCACATTTTCTAAAGGCCTTTTCTCCCACTTGTGTCTGGAGACGTGCTCTGGTTTTCCTCCGCCTGCAGCATGCCCATTATGGCCTGTGGCACTTTCAGATAAAGTCTGTAGATAACAGGCTCATTCGATATGGTATCTGGTTTGTGTTTTCCAAAGACGCTTTCAGAATCGAAGGAGTCTGGTCATGGTAAGGTCATTTTGACCACAGATTTTAAAAAAGGCAATGTGCCCGGAACACAGGGACACCGGAGGAAAAACAGAAGGAAGGACAGACCGACAGAGAATTGCAGTGGGAGGGGGAACATATGCCTCTCGATTAATCTACAGCTTTTCCCTGTAAGATGATTACAGCTTTCAAAGACTGCATGAAAAAAAGCATGGTGGATAAAATGGCTAACGTCCGTCTGAAGCCAGTTAATGGCCGTGTTTAAACTGACCCTCGATCTCCCAGTGCAGAGAAAGTCATTAGCCAGACACTGAGCCTCAGAGAGTTGTGTTACGGTCCGGGGTCAAGCTTCTATAAAGTGGACATATCAACTTGCGCGCTAATTGTATTTCCTACTGTTGCCCAGTTGTCTCTTTAAGTAAAGATGGTGGTGCACTCTGGGTGGTGCACTTCTCCTCTGACCCCTGAGAGTAGTGAGGCCAATAGACAGAGCGTAGATACGTGTAAATAACACAATATTTTACATAAATATCTCAGTTAATCAGTGGGATATTACATTCAGTAGAAAAGTATTTGTTGTTGTTGTTGCCACTCATGGGTTTGTGGAGGTTGTGGTCATTGCTGACTCACAAAGTCTCTCTCTCTCGTTCTTGCTTTTCTTGATCCCTCCCTTCTCCGTTGCTGTTAACAGAGATTAATCGTGACGGCAGCTTCTCTACATGACTGCATGCACACAAAGACACTACACCTCTCTCTCTCTCTTTTGTTTCTCACCCCTCCTGTTTGCCCCCCTCTTTTCCCGAGTTGTTGAGGATGCAGGAAGGGCGTTTGTCGTTATTCTGACAGTGTGTGTAATATAAGCAGACTCTTGACAGTGTACAGGTTTTATTCATAAGGCAGGTTTTCTGGTATTCCACACACTAACGTGATATATATTTGGCCTGAGGATAAACCGATGAGTTCGGCTCCTGACCACGGAGTGTAACCCTGTCTCTGTGGATTATTCTCAGAGGAGTTTAAAGTGCTGTGGATTGAGGAAGAAGAGATTGAACAATGCAGCTCGAAGAGATATGACGGTTATAAAATGGTACTATTCATCATGTTTTGTATTGAAGTAATTGTGGGAAAAAGAGTCTAAAAGTACATGGGCACACACTTTGATGAATTATCTGTTGACTGACTATCAACACTGCTTCCGTATTTGAATAAGAGTTCACAGAGAATTATTTAGAATCCTCAAAATAATATATATAAAGTGTCCCAATTTTTTTTATTAGAGCTTGAAATCATTTCAAGTGACTTAGATTTAGCTTTTACATGAGCGATCAAAAGAGATATTTTTCCAGTACTAACTTCCAGATATGTCCTTGATATGCCATTGATTTCAATCATTCATTTATTCATTATCTGAAAGCGCTTGAGTTGCCAATCCACCTACCAACGTGTGTTTTTGGACTGTGGGAGGAAACGGGAGCACCCAGAGAAAACCCATGCAGACACAGGGAGAACACACCACACTCCTCACAGACAGTCACCCGGAGGAAACCCACGCAGACACAGGGAGAACACACCACACTCCTCACAGACAGTCACCCGGAGGAAACCCACGCAGACACAGGGAGAACACACCACATTCCTCGCAGACAGTCACCTGGAGGAAACCCACGCAGACACAGGGAGAACACACCACATTCCTCGCAGACAGTCACCCGGAGGAAACCCACGCAGACACAGGGAGAACACACCACACTCCTCACAGACAGTCACCCGGAGGAAACCCACGCGGACACAGGGAGAACACACCACACTCCTCACAGACAGTCACCCGGAGAAAACCCACGCGGACACAGGTAGAACACACCACACTCCTCACAGACAGTCACCCGGAGGAAACCCACGCAGACACAGGGAGAACACACCACACTCCTCACAGACAGTCACTCTGAGGAAACCCACGCAGACACAGGGAGAACACACCACACTCCTCACAGACAGTCACCCGGAGAAACCCACGCGGACACAGGGAGAACACACCACACTCCTCACAGACAGTCACCCGGAGGAAACCCACGCAGACACAGGGAGAACACACCACACTCCTCACAGACAGTCACCCGGAGAAACCCACGCAGACACAGGGAGAACACACCACACTCCTCACAGACAGTCACTCGGAGGAAACCCACGCAGACACAGGGAGAACACACCACACTCCTCACAGACAGTCACCCGGAGAAACCCACGCAGACACAGGGAGAACACACCACACTCCTCACAGACAGTCACCCGGAGAAACCCACGCGGACACAGGGAGAACACACCACACTCCTCACAGACAGTCACCCGGAGCGGGAATTGAACCCACAACCTCCAAGTCCCTGGAGCTGTGTGACTGCGACACTACCTGCTGCACCACCATGTCGCCTTGATTTCAATCAATCAGTCGATTTCACAACCAGCTTTTTTTCAATGAGTGCATCAGCAAGTGTTTATTTTTGACTGCATTTTTGTACACAACCAGGTTTTGCACAGTTCTTAAGTGTCCAGTTTTCTTAGGTGTTTTTGGTGTCTGAGTTGGAGGAAAATGCAAACTGTTATGTTCTACCCACCCACAAAGAGTCATTTCAGACTAATTTTCTGGGCACTACTCTGCTGAGCTGTGTGTGTGTGTGTGTGTGAGAATGCAAATGCCATAATTATTTGCACCGGACATTACCCTGACTTTTTCCTGCAAGCCCTTTGATACAGAGTCTGAGCAGTGTCTGAGTGAGCCCCTGTATGAATAGAGCAGGAAATGTTCTGGAGAATTAACAGTGAGTTCATCCTCTGTCTCCTGCACATGCTGCACAGGTGCTGCCTCCATAGCCTAAGCACATTAAACATTTCCTTTAGTGAAAACCCATTCGACACAGAAAATCTCACCTGTATGCTACAAGTGTAGCAGTGCAACTCCAGATATGAGTCTTTGGTCAGAGTTTCACATGTGGTGTGTTTATCGTTCCATGCTGTTTTTTGCATGGTGTCGTGACCGGATGCTCTCGTATTTGATGTTAAAATTCTCTCTCTTTTTTGTCCTTACTCAAAAAAACCATGTGAGAAGATTGTGTGTGTAAGCTGGATCCCATAGACGTCTGTCAGTGTTGTGTATGAGTAATGAAGAAGGCTTTGACACGAGGCTCTGCCTGGACATGCCTCCACTGTGCACTTTATGGCCTGCAGTTTCCCTGCTGTCAGTGCTTTTCTCGTCAGCGGTGTTTCTGTAGAACAGGCTCACGGCAATTCTGCAGAAAGACGGGACAGTCTTACACTGCATTTGCACACATCTGGCTCGGCAACAGACATAGACACATCCTCTGTCTTCAGTTTGTCGCATGTGGGTGATAAAGAAGGCATTGGCCCGATGTTCAATTAGAGTTTGTTTACGTTGAAATAATATTTTATTAAGCTATGTTTTATTCTGCAGCATGTTGTAAGTTAACTACTCCTTTTTCTTGTATTTCCCCCTTACAAATGTAGTCATACATTTAGTCAATTCCAGCTGACGGTTACATTGACCTAAATCACACAATGCTACCAAGCTGGAAGAGTGAGACATGCACTAGAGCATATAACCTGTGAAGCCAACCATATCTTCTTTTTGAACCGCTGCTAACACAAGATCACTGGAGCTCAAAATACTTGGAGGAGAATGCTGACTGCCCAGATCTGTCATAGCGGTTAACACCCCAGTAAACTTCCCAGTACGATTCTAGCCAATGAGGGTAATGGTCATTTTACTTAGTCAGCGAGTGAGAGCAGTTCTCTCTTGGACTCCCAGGCCTTAAATGATAGAGGTATAAACAAAATCCCTTTAGCAATCGCTAAAGTAAAGCTTAGGACCCTCTCTGCTTCTCTCCTCTGAGCATTGTTTTGTGGCATAGATGGATGAGAGACTTTTCTCCATTCATGATGTCTGGGTTAATTTTTGTAAAGTCCAGCTTGGCTCAGCCCATCATGCACTGCTCAGTTACACTGGGTAGATCTGACACTAACTATTCAGAATGAATGGGATACACTGCAGTGAGTTGCCACACCAGGCCAGAGTGTATGCTGTGTTAAAGTCACAGCCAGCGACTGAAATCACTGCAGGCCTGAGGCTGTCTGAGCTGCACCTTCACCTGCTGATCTGGTGCAATCTGAACCAACACTGCTCCTGGACTTCCTGCCGCTCTTACTTTCTACTCAGAGTCGTTTTACAGGAAGCAGACGAGCTAATGCCTCTCACTGTCTTTGTAACAGGGATAATGAGGGAGGCATGGCTACAGTGTACTGATCTGTTCTTTCATTAATACAGCTATATTATTTATAGTTGTACTTGGGGTTATTACATATCGTATCATTTCGCAAAACTACCGTCATAATTTTTAAAACTAAAATCAATATTGTGATATTAGCGATATTCTTATTTAGTGATATGACTTGTTTACGTAATAACGTCATGCAGTTACCCATAATATGGCATACATCCTTTACATGAGTCATTTAGGCAGAGTGAAGTACAGTGGAAAGTGGCTCTGAGGTGGAGGAATTTGCTCCAAAACAGGGGAGTGTCTTCAGCCGTGTGGAGGTGGCTTGGTTACAAAATATCAGATGTAAAATAAACAAAGGTACTATGCTAGAAATGAATGAAGCCTTTAGTATTCATTCATTCATTCATTCATTCATTACCTGTAACCCTTATCCAGTTCAGTGCTGTGATGGGTCCAGAGCCTACCTGGAATCATTGGGGGCAAGGCGGGAATACACCCTGGAGGGGGCGCCAGTCCTTCACAGGGCAACACACACACACTCCCATCTACGGACACTTTTGAGTCACCAATCCACCTACCAATGTGTGTTATTTGTTTTGGACTGTGGGAGGAAACGGGAGCACCCGGAGGAAACCCATGCAGACACAGGGAGAACACACCACACTCCTCACAGACAGTCACCCGGAGGAAACCCACGCAGACACAGGGAGAACACACCACACTCCTCACAGACAGTCACCCGGAGGAAACCCACACAGACACAGGGAGAACACACCACACTCCTCAAAGACAGTCACTCGGAGGAAACCCACACAGACACAGGGAGAACACACCACACTCCTCACAGACAGTCACCCAGAGGAAACCCACGCAGACACAGGGAGAACACACCACACTCCTATTTGGATGATAAAGACATTTGCGTCTGGAATCTCTTATTTGCTTCTGCTTAATTTCTTTGCTTCTGAGCTTTGGCACACATCTCATGGGTGTGAGGGTCTTAGATGATGTTGTTCACGGTGAATCTCCATTGCTCATCTGAGTTTGGACTGACAGGTGCTCTGAAATCTGATAATGTTAACTTGTCAACTGGATATATAATCTAATATAATCTGTATCAAATTATCACTGTTCTGCCATGCTGATCATATATTGTTGTATTGTTGTTTGCTCGGTTTCAGATAAGGTTCATTGAATATGTCAGTCCAAACTAAGTTGGTCGAAGGAGATTTAAGGTGAAAGCCTTCTTCTTAGACCCTTCCATCACTTAAAGGGAGCAATTACGATTGTGGGGAACTGCAGTTCTGTCTGCTTTGTTTACATTCGGAAGCTGTGTTTTTTTTAAGATGGAATGGTATGTCTGAGGAGATAAACAATTGTTGTTTGTGTGTGGCTAAAGTTACACTTTTCTGTAAGCATTTATTTACTGTTTGAATTACCACAGAATCTTGTTTGTAAATCAAGATGTTTTGGTTTGTAGCTTGCAATTTTCAGTCTCCCGAATCTACAGGGTGGGCCATTTATATGGAAACACCTTAATAAAATGGGAATGGTTGGTGATATTAACTTCCTGTTTGTGGGAGGGGGGAAACTTTTCAAGATGGGTGGTGACCATGGCGGCCATTTTGATGTCAGCCATTTTTGATCCAACATTTGCTTTTTAAATGGGAAGAGGGTCATGTGACACATCAAACTTACGGGGAATTTCACAAGAAAAACAATGGTGTGCTTGGTTTTAACGTAACTTTATTCCATTGTGTTGGATTGCCAATGCAACCCTCTTCTCTCACTCTTCACACACTGATAGCGCTAGCACAGGCTTCCAGTATCCGTAGTTTCATTCCCATTTTATTAAGGTGTATCCATATAAATGGCCCACCCTGTAGAGTGGGTTCCTACTTAAATAATCTGAAACAGAAAAAAAAATTATTAGAAGCACATACAATTATATTTTAAATATATATTTGATTCTTATCCCTATTTACCCTAGTAATACACCTCACCTCTAGTGTGGTATTATGTTTTTTACAGTATCACCTGAAGGTTGGTATATTATTCAGGTTTGGCCATGAAGAAGATTGTCCATAACTTGATTATTTTAAGAAATCACTGACTGTTTTGAGTTAAATTGCAGTTCATTTACAGTTTTCTTTCTTTTTTTTTCTGTGCTGTTCCTTCAGAGTTTAAATACAGCACAAGGACCCTACCCTGCATCATTCAAAAAGCAATCTAGACGCATCTTACAACCTCAGTGTGAATGGGTGGGACTAACCGGCTCTAGGCGCTGTAGGTAGACATTCCTGTATCTAGATAGATCAGTTGTTGTGACATCAGAGTTTTTCAACTTAATCTTCACACATAGACAGTATGGACTGAGTATTTTTTTCAAGCTAAAGTAAGGTGTATTTCCTTTTCCAAGATGTGGGCTGCTTAAATCAATATCTATGTTATATATTGCTCATAGATAAAACGTCCAAATATATGATGTAAATAAATAATATGTTGTGAAACTGTCCCATTCACTGACATGTGAAACCTGAGCTTGAAGGAAATGTCTTCTAGATGTACAGGCGACCCTTTCATAGCTGAGTGGTCAGAGGAGTGAGTAAGCGTTGAGGAAATGGAAATGAAGTTTCACTTTTTGACAGAGGGTAAAAAAAAAAAAAAAGTGATTTAGATTTTGTGTGGCGTCAGATAGCATCGATTCACAGCACTTTATCTGGGTGAAGACAGGCCAGGAACAACAGCGTCTACACCAACTTTGACAATCATAAATTACTCCCAGAACCACAGAGCAGCTCTTATTGCAATATGTTTGACAAGTAAGCAGCATATTTAAATATATGGGTTTGCTGTTTTTTTGGTAAAGTAGTATAAAATACGTTTTTTGGCCAATTTAAAATGAAATACGACAGTCTCCTCTCCTTCTCTTACAGTATTTGATCATTACGTACCACAGTCGTGAGTTGCTACAGAGGGTCAGTGCCATAGTGCTGTGTCCACTGTATGTAACCCACCCACAACCGAAAGTCCTGTAGCTTCAGGTTTCATGGGGAAATGCTTAACACCGGAGAAAGGACCCACAGGGCTCTGCAACAATACAGCACTGTTTGGCCAGGCCCTCTTTCACATCTTGGAGTAATTTAAATCGTTCCTGGGCCTCTGTCATACCAAAGCTTATTTCCCCGTGCTGGTCGGAGAAGAGTCGATGGCTGGGGTGCGCTTTTGTTTTTGTTAGAATATAACTTTACATATGATCTCAGTGGTGGGTTGGCTGGCGGCACTAACGAGAGTTTTATTGATTCCATAACTGAGCCTTTCAGTGCAAAGGTCATGATTTTATTTTAAATTCTTAAAAGTTGGGGATTGTTTTGATGTTTCTATTATAACATCAAAGTGTTCAAGTTCATAACTAGTTGCATATGAGAGATGCGTTTAGCAGGTTTGAATATGCGTATCTTTTCTGATTGCCAGGATGAGACATGACATCACAATAAACATTCATTCATTCATTATCTGTAAGCGCTTATCAAGTTCAGGGTCGCGGTGGGTCCAGAGCCTACCTGGAATCATTGGGCGCAAGGCAGGAACACACCCTGGAGGGGGCGCCAGTCCTTCTCAGGGCAACACTCACACTCACACATTTACTCACACACTCACACCTACGGACACTTTCGAGTCACCAATCCACCTACCAACGTGTGTTTTTGGACTGTGGGAGGAAACCGGAGCACCCGGAGGAAACCCACACAGACACAGGGAGAACACACCACACTCCTCACAGACAGTCACCCGGAGGAAACCCACGCGGACACAGGGAGAACACACCACACTCCTCACAGACAGTCACCCGGAGGAAACCCACGCGGACACAGGGAGAACACACCACACTCCTCACAGACAGTCACCCGGAGCGGGAATCGAACCCACAACCTCCAGGTCCTTGGAGCTGTGTGACTGCGACACCTACTTGCTGCGCCACCCTGCTGCTCCACAATAAACATAGTAAAATAATTTTTAATAGAGGGGTTTCGATACGATACGAGCTGTGAATCGAATACATTAAGATTTTATACAAAAAAAAAAAAAAACATTCGTTTGTCAGCCCGCGTTAATGAGTTGCAGAGCAGGATATAGTTCTGAGGCATGCTGTAGTTTCATGCAGCATATAGTGGCACGTGTGTAATAGGAATGCTGTTACTATGACGACGTGGGAGAAGAGTTTAGAGCTACTGGGGAATCAACACCATGCTATTGTTATGGTTAGCCTGTTGGACGATTAGCTGGATGTGAAATGGCTAGCGGAGAGAGCAAGACTGGGCTGGAACTAGTGTATCGTATCGTGGAGCAAAAACACTAATGTGTATTGTATTATGATATTGTATAATTTGTGTATCGTTGTACCCCTACTTTCTATGTAAATCCATGTAGCATAAGACAGTCTGGTCTGACCACAGCTTACGAGTTCATAGAAAATAGAATTCATTATAATCCTTCTGTTTATCCCCTGAGATGTAATATCTGCTGTATTACGTTACACAGAGGTGACATAACCATAGTATGTCCAGTGGTCAAAGTCAGTAGTACAGTAATCTTGCAGCTCAGCCATTTCAATACCTTGCAATGATTCTGAGAACAGTGGCTTTCTCCTGATTGTTCTAGCCTCTGGCTCGATCTGAGTCCCGCCTGATTACAAGTACCACTCTCAGCCAGCTACTATTTTAATTCGCTCACTCGCGGCTTCTTGGAGAGGCCCTTTGCTCTCAGCCTAGACCCAACAAATGATCAGCGGAAAGCAATACAAACAGAGAGCTGTAAGTGGGTCACAGCTCTGATACAATGAGATGAGACAGAGAGACACATCCTCCAAGGCCAACCCACGTCCCCCTGTCGCTCCAATTAAGTCAAGCCCACTCAGCCGCAAGAGCAGCAGCGCTTGACTTAGTATAAGTGATGCCATGGCCGTGAATGCTTTACGGTGTTTTATTTAAGTATTGAAGTTTTTTTTACACAAGCCTCCACATAAACACAACTCTCATCCAAGATACGGCTGGTGTCTGAATTTTGCTTCTTTAATATTTCACTGGAGTTGTGAGGCAAACTCAGCTAAGACATAGTGGAAACTGTTGATATTATGTAACCTGCATGCCTAGAAACAATAATCAGTCACCAACAATGAGCAAACACGTTATTTATTATTGTTATTTTATTTCTATAAAATGCAGTCAATGAGAAAAAGAGTCAAATGTCTTTGTTGTCCCTTAAAGAACCAGCTCCTGCTCCATAGAGTGGGCCCCCCCACATGAGAGCGGCCATATTTCGGATAGGTTTGGTAAACAAATCTCTGATACAGCCAGGCTGCTAGGTGTCAGTATAGTGAGTGTTTCAGAACATGAACAAGTATTATTGGAGAAAACTGTCCACACTGTAAAAACTTTCTTGTAAAGTTTACAGTAAAATACTGGCAGCAGAGTTCCCAGCCATTTACCGTGTTTTTACAGGAACACTACTGTATTTCAAATTTACAGCATATTACTGTAATTGAATAATACAATAATTTACTGTAAATACTGCGATTTACAATAAAATACTGGCAGCAGAGTTCCCAGCCATTTACTGTATTTTTACAGGAACACGACTGTATTTCAAATTTACAGCATATTACTGTAATTGAATAATACAATAATTTACTGTAAATACTGCGATTTACATTAAAATACTGGCAGCAGAGTTCCCAGCCATTTACTGTATTTTTACAGGAACACTACTGTATTTCAAATTTACAGTATATTACTGTAATTGAATAATACAATAATTTACTGTAAATACTGCGATTTACAGTAAAATACTGGCAGCAGAGTTCCCAGCCATTTACCGTATTTTTACAGGAACACTACTGTATTTCAAATTTACAGCATATTACTGTAATTGAGTAATACAATAATTTACTGTAAATACTGTGATTTACAATAAAACTGTAGCAGACTTGCTGTAAATGTACAGCAATTTTTACAGTGCACACTTCTAAAACTCTGTAACAATTTGTTGTCTATAAAAATGGACACATATTGCCTTCAAAATGGCTGCCGCCGATTGTAGCTATGCGAATGCAACAGTATGAAACAGTGTGTCGGAAATAACAAAAATCTGTTGGAGATTAGTTAATAACGTGATATGATTTGAGTCAAGCCTGTTGTGGTGTTTGTCATGCATCTATTTATTTATTTATTTATTTATTTATGGGCTGGTCAGTCACTTTAAGCTAGATTAGTGGGGTTTTCCAGTCTCATGATTTCAGATACGTAAGAAATAGTGCAGCACGTTTTGTATGGAATGTTGCAAACTGTTAAAGCTAGAACAAGGGGTGTGTAGGTTGATGTTTTTTTGTTTGAAGTAAATGCCACTGTCACTAAAGCAGTGTGTTTATAAAAGAAGGGAATGCATTCTTATCATTTAATGAGGCCTAAGAGAGGGCTTTGAACTGAAAGGTTGTTGGTTCGATTCCCACGACCAGCAGGAAAATTAGGGGCGGTGGGAGTGAAGGAACAGTGCTCTTGAGCTAGGCACCGAACCCACAACTGCTCCCCGGGTGCCTGGGATGAATGCCCACGGCTCTGGGTGTGTGCCCCTAGTGCAGTAGTGGAGAGGTGTGTGTGGGTGTGTGTGTGTTCACTGCCACAGATGGAATACAATGAGAAATAATTGCGCATAAAATAAAGTGTTGTCGATTGTGATTGTGACCAACCCTGACAGTGTAAATGCCAGCTACTTTTCAAACGATGAAGGTGAGGATGAAGATGGAGGTAACTGAGTAGAGCTTAGCACTGCAGAGTTTCATTGAGAGAGGGTGGGGCTCAGGACTCCCTCCCCTCCCTCCCTTCTGTATATGTGAGGTGTTTGTCTGTGTATACTGATACTCTGGGCTTAAAGGAAGTGGTTCCTCAGGTAATCCTCTCAGTTTCCCATTGCTAACAATAGATCAACTCACTTTGAAGTCAGTGTTCTGTGACTTAGTCTGAGGAATCAAGCCAGATATTCGGTGCATGTCCAAAAGTTTGTAGATGAAGGAGAGTAAAGACGTACCTGTTGGTGACACAGATGTTCAAGTGCACACTGGCTGGTATAATTTCCAACCAGAAGAAAAGACACATAAAATTACCTTGACTGAGCCACCTTTTACTAAGCCACAGGGTCTAATACCGGTTCTGGACTAGACAGATTTAAAGCAATGGACTGTGGAGCAGTGAAACTGTGCCCAGACGTGCATTAAACATAGTTTTGAGCTAAATTGCAGTGTGATACATCACCAGTCTTAGGTTTGAGCTAAGTCTGGGTCTGGGAAACTAGTCCATAGTCAGCTTCCTGGACAGGGATTAAACCTAGCCCTGGACCACATTTATATTCCATTGAGATTGGAGTGTTGTTCAGGACAAATCTTAATCTCATATCATACATCTGGGGGATTCCACTCTTCTTTCTGAAGGGACACCCAACACAACCCCCACAAAACTGGATTAAAATATATAAATAAAAGAACGGCTTCTGCAGCTTCTACTGCATTGCAGCTCTGCAGAGATGGAAGACTCCAGTGATAAATGTAGGAAGGGTAGGCGTTCCCATCTCTCTCTCTCTCTCTCTCTCTCGCTCTTTCTTTCTCTCTCTCTCTCGCTCTCTCTCTCTCTTGCGCTCTCTCTCTCGCTATCCCTCTCTCTCTCTTTCTTGCTCTTTCTCTCTCTCTTTCTCGCTTTCTTGCTCTTTCTCTTGTTCTATCTCTCGCTTTCTCTCTCATTCTCATTCTCTCTCTCTCTCTCTTGTGCTCTCTCTCTCTCTATCTCTCTCACTCTCGCTCTCTCTCTCTCTCTCGCTCTCTCTCTCTCTCTCTCTCTTGCTCTCTCTCTCTCTCTTGCTCTCTCTCTCTCTCTCTCTCTCTCTCTCTCTCACTCTCTCTGAATTCTCAGTCTTATCTCCATTGACTTTATGAATGTTAATTGTAACTAACTGTTGCAAATATAATCACATTCTTAATGATCTATGAGAGCATCATCTGAAATATCTGTTTAGAGCCGTGATTCCTCAGGAAGTCCTATTTATTTTTTTGTTATTTTATGTTTGCCTCATCACATCGGATTGGGGTACATTTTAAAACTAACTGAAAGAAGTCCTGCTCCTGCGTTTTGAAACTATGAGCAGTGAAAATACTCCCAGTTCCCATTTTGGATGCCAGTGATTAGAGAAAAGGCAACTAGCTCACACACCGTGGAAAAATCAGCTTTTGCTTTACAGATGTTACAGACATTACAAGCTTTTATTTTCAGCTCTAAAATATTTTCATGCATGGACTTGAACATTCAAACTACTTCTGAAAACTGTCCTCACTGGGACAGGTCTTGGCTTGGCTTAACCCAAAAAAAAAAAAAAAAAAATAATAATAATTGATTTGTTCTCATTCAGCCATGAGAACATTTGTGAGGTCCTGTACTAAGCAGAGCTCCATCAGTCCAGAGACTACAGTTCCAATGCTCCACAGCACACTTTATCCCATGCTTGTCTGATGTGCAGCTGCTCCAGTGTGTCCTGTAATTATGCGTAGGCTTTTCTCTTGAGGCAGGGAGTATGTGCACGTTGCTAGTACATCCTCAGTGGGAACAGGTTAAAGGAGATGAATTCAAAAATTATAAGAGGTTTGAGTGACACTCAGTACAAAAAATTTGGCAGAGGACTTATTTACATATTTTAGCCTTTATTTCATTAAATTATTAAATACTAATGATATGATAACAGTTAACAAATGATACATTCCTCTCTCTCTCTCTCTCTCTCTCTCTCTGTCTATAAGTTAGATTTTCATTTTATTCTCTAATTGACCAATTAAAGTACTAGTTGGTTTCTAGTCTACATTGTTACACCTACATCTCTCTCTCTCTTTCTTTCTCTCTTTTTCTCTCCTCTCTCTTTCTCTCTTCTCTCTCTCTCTTTCTCATTCTCTATTTCTCTCTCTCTTTCTATCTTTTTCTCATTCTCTATTTCTCTCTCTCTTTCTATCTTTTTCTCATTCTCTATTTCTCTCTCTCTCTCTTTTTCTTTCTTTCTCTCTTTCTCATTCTCTATTTCTCTCTCTCTTTTTCTTTCTCTCTCTCTCTCTCTCTCTTTCTCATTCTCTATTTCTCTCTTTCTATCTCTCTTTCTCTCTCTCCTCTATTTCTCTCTTTCTATCTCTCTTTCTCTCTCTCTCTCTTTCTTTCTCTCTCTCTCTCTCTCCTTCTCTCTCTCTCTCTTTCTTTTTCTCTCTCTATTTCTTTCTCTCTCTCCCTCTCTTTATCTCTCTCTCTTTCTCATTCTCTATTTCTCTCTCTCCTCTCTGTCTCTCTCTCTTTCTTTTTCTCTCTCTCCCTCTCTTTCTTCTCTCTCTCTTTCTTTTTCTCTCTCTATTTCTCTCTCTCTCTCTCTCTCTGTCTATAAGTTAGATTTTCATTTTATTCTCTAATTGACCAATTAAAGTACTAGTTGGTTTCTAGTCTACATTGTTACACCTACATCTCTCTCTCTCTTTCTTTCTCTCTTTTTCTCTCCTCTCTCTCTTTCTCTCTTCTCTCTCTCTTTCTCATTCTCTATTTCTCTCTCTCTTTCTATATCTCTCTCCTCTCTCTCATTCTCTATTTCTCTCTCTCTTTCTATCTTTTTCTCATTCTCTATTTCTCTCTCTCTCTCTTTTTCTTTCTTTCTCTCTCTCTTTCTTATTCTCTATTTCTCTCTCTCTTTTTCTTTCTCTCTCTCTCTTTCTCATTCTCTATTTCTCTCTTTCTCTCTCTCCTCTATTTCTCTCTCTCTCTCTCTTTCTTTTTCTCTCTCTATTTCTTTCTCTCTCTCCCTCTTTCTCATTCTCTATTTCTCTCTCTCCTCTCTGTCTCTCTCTTTCTTTTTCTCTCTCTCCCTCTCTTTCTTCTCTCTCTCTTTCTTTTTCTCTCTCTATTTCTCTCTCTCTCTCTCTCTCTTTGATTTGTGGCCTGTCTGCTCGGCCCTCTCTAATCGGCTTGAGTGCTGGCTGTGGGTCAGGTGATCAGATGTACTGTAGTTAGATTAGAGGGTCACAAGGAAGGCAAAGAGGATTAACCAAGAGAAGCCTCTGCCTCCCCTTCCACCCCGCTGCAGTCTTACTACTCAAACATCCCGGCTGTGCGTCTGAAGCACTTCATTTTTAGTCATCGTCCCCCGTCCGTCAAACACCCATGTGCTTTTATACCCACTGAGAAATGTAAAGTGCAGCTTTGTTAGTTATTTCCTGTAACGATGTCGTCCATAAGCTTGTTAGGGACATACACTAGGCAGTACTGACACCTGGTGGTAGGTGAGGATATTGATAATCAATTCAACCCCTGTGACGAGACAATACAAAATGGCGTCAGGGGCCTTGTGTGGTTCTCCGTGGAGAGAATAAAAAGCATGTGACATGCTCGTGTTTTATTGGTGGCAAAGTCAAAAGGGCAAAACTCTTCAAAGTGCAGCGTAGCTCTCCACACCACGGAGTGACTTTAATGGGTTTGTTCCGCTCTGTAAGAATGAGTGAGTGCAGAAACAGGTGTGAAACCCTGCAGGATTCACTCTGTTTTACAGCAGATACAGAGTGAGAGGCACAACTTACTAATCACTGTAATTAGGAATGGAGAGAAAGAGAGAGAGTGTGTGTGAATGAAAGAAATGCTGTGTGTGTGTGTGTGTAATAGAGGGAGAGAGACAGGGAGTGAAAAAAGTGTGTGTAAGAGAGGATCTGAATGAAAGAAAAGTGTGTGTGAGAGAGAATGAATGAAATAAATGGAATGTGTGAGAGATGGAGTGTGAAAAAGATACAGTGAGTGTGAGAGAAGAAGGGATGGAGTGTGAAGGCAAGGCTGACAAAGAGAGGAAGACAGAGTGTGAATACAACACAGAGTTAGAGGGGTGGGGTGGTGAAGTGTAGATGACCTGGATGAGCCATGAGTCACGCTGCTGTCTCCCGCATCATTCTTTATTATTTAAATTAAAAATATATGTGCTTTCATTACAGTATCCAGGTAGGTACTCATTCTAGTTTCTGAGGAGGCTGGTCTTTATGCTGTGAGTGGGTTAAGAGGGGGCTTTATAAAGGGAGTGAGCGTGTAATGTGGTGTGAAAAGCTCTGTCTCTGTCTGTTGTTGTTGCCTGTGGATTCTTCATTACTTCCAGAGCGCAAGGTCAGGGCATCTATGCAGAGAATGCAGCTCAGAACACATGGCTAGACTCATCCACACCCATCACGCACCACTCCTCCACACAGTCGCTTCACCGTTTTGTAGGCTAGGGCTTTACAGTGGTGGTCTACATTTTGTTTAAAAGGCCTGCTGCTCTTTATTATGTGTGAAAATTGCTTTTTGTGAAATTACACAAAATAGCTTTGAATAAATTGTTTTCTCTGTGGATTTTTTTTTTATTAAATATGATTTTCATCATTTTATTATTGTCATGTTATTAGCACGGTGGCACAGCAGGTTAGTGTCGCAGTCACACAGCTCCAGGGGCCTGGAGGTTGTGGGTTCGATTCCCGCTCCGGGTGACTGTCTGTGAGGAGTGTGGTGTGTTCTCTCTGTGTCTGCGTGGGTTTCCTCCGGGTGACTGTCTGTGAGGAGTGTGGTGTGTTCTCCCTGTGTCTGCGTGGGTTTCCTCCGGGTGACTGTCTGTGAGGAGTGTGGTGTGTTCTCCCTGTGTCTGCGTGGGTTTCCACCGGGTGACTGTCTGTGAGGAGTGTGGTGTGTTCTCTCTGTGTCTGCGTGGGTGTCCTCCGGGTGACTGTCTGTGAGGAGTGTGGTGTGTTCTCTCTGTGTCTGCGTGGGTTTCCTCCGGGTGACTGTCTGTGAGGAGTGTAGTGTGTTCTCCCTGTGTCTGCGTGGGTTTCCTCCGGGTGCTCCGGTTTCCTCCCACAGTCCAAAAACACACGTTGGTAGGTGGATTGGCGACTCAAAAGTGTCCGTAGGTGTGAATGTGTGTGTCTGTGTTGCCCTGTGAAGGACTGGCGCCCCCTCCAGGGTGTATTCCCGCCTTGCGCCCAATGATTCCAGGTAGGCTCTGGACCCACCGCGACCCTGAACTGGATAAGGGTTACAGATAATGAATGAATGAATATTTTTGCCATTTTAGTCTCAGTTTAGACTCAATCCACATCCAGGAAACTGACAGGAAATAGTTGTTAAATCTATGTGAATAAAATTAGATTTATTTAATAAACTCAAAATATCAGCAACTGCCAAGATAAGAAGTATTTTAAAGAAAGTAAAACTATTCTAAAATGCTGATAAATGTGCCAATTGTTGGTAAAAAATCTAATAATTTTATGTATAATAATATTAATAAATCTACATTTTAAGACAAACAGGTTTGAGACCTTTTATTTTTTGCACAGTTTCCATAGTTTCTTTTGAACCACCGCATTCCAAACGTATAAAAACCTGGTATTGTTCAGTTCTGACGTCCATGGCTGTAATCAGAGAGCACTAGAATGGTTATAAAAGCTCTTTCCACAAAAGAGATTGAGTTTATTGTTTTATTATCTGTATTAGTGCAAGCTTTTCTGCCATTGTCTGCATTTGGGCTTTAGCTGAACATATCTTGTGCTCAGGAATTCTTGCGCTTTGACAGGTGCAGTGCATTCTGGGACATGGTATTGTGCATCAGTGCCTAAACAGAAAACGGTGCAATTTCAGGATTACTGAGATATACAGACCACCAAATAAGCAGCAGCACAATACAACTGTTTATTAACAGCGGGGATTATGTTGGGAAAGAGATGCTAATCTTTGAAATATGTTCCTCTTGAGAAGGCTGTAGGGTGTTATTTAGAGACTCTAAGAGCCGTGTTTGTTGTACAAACAGTTGCATGCTGTTCCAACATCTCCAGCCAATGGGAAGAGGGCAGGAGTATGTTTTAAAGGCCCGCATCCTCCATTGTTCCTGTATTTTCCTGAATTCCACTTGCCGTGTTTATGTTGTTACGTCATGGGCCAAAAATGTCATCATTCAATTTCCACGAATATGTTCCGACTCCTCTTTTAGCCTGTTGTTCTATGTTCTGTTTGGTTTCTCGGGCCATGAATCAGCTCGGGCCGAAACTCAGGGGACATTGATGTAGAAGCTTTAATTGCGGCTCGTCTTATTGAATGATCATTTGCTTTGTTTCTATGTTCACAGACTCGTCAAATTATGTCCGTCAGCTGGAGGCAAAAGTCCGGATTTTTGAGGACGACAACAAGCAGGTGTTATCACAGGTGAGAGACATGGATCTATATATATATATATATATATATTATATACACACAGTAAGTCCACACCTCTGTCCACACACCTGCCACTTCTTACAGTTTGAACTTACCTGGAAAGCCACGTCGTTTGGTTTGTGACATCAGAAACGCTGTCTGTCTGAATCCACTCATTTAAGTCTTTGAAAGACTACAGTTTCAAAGTGTGGAAAACAAGCCCAGCCATGGCATTGACTGCTTATTTAGCTTGTGATACATCCTCTAGCATATAAACAACACCACACACACATTTTAACAAGGTTAAACACTTGTTTTTCACTGGAGGGTTTTTAAAAAATGTTGGTAATGACTCAGTGACAACATGAATCACTACCACACAACTCAGCATTAAACTAACACACTAACTAATGTTGAAAATGGACTTAACAGTGCTCAGTCCAGTCACAGAGACCTTTACTGGAAAATGGAGTATCGTTTCTCTTTAAAGCTCTCTGTATTAAAGGCTAAGCACTTAATGGACCTCTATGAATATTCCACATTATTGTAGTGACTGACAGATATAAGTATGAATTAAAATGAAAATAGCTGCTTAATTTGCTTTAAAACTGACAATTTTATTAAATTGACGGAAATTCTTGAACGCGACCGTGACGTCACTGGTGGACAACAGCTGAACAACGCCGCGGTAAAACACCGTTATGACTGACTGTTATGACAGTATCTAGCTAAATAACCAACATTATTCATGACAATAGCCTAGCAATAAGCTAAACTCAAATGTAGAGGTACCGTTATTCTTGTAAATGTGATCGAAGTCGAACTCGAATTCCTCCGACACTATAAACCTCCGTAATGCAGCTACGTAGCCGAGTATAATCTGAGCACCGAGTTTAGCGAGTCAAGCTAACGTTAACTAACACCAACTAAAACAGGCGAAGTGAGTGTCCTTACCCTGTTTACCTCCATGCTACAGAGGCTCTTGAACACCTTTCGTTGGTGTCCTTACATGCCCATATTGTTGGAAAAGCGCCAGTGAAATGAGCTACAGATAACGGAGTGAGCGGATGGTCCTTTCCAAAGTGCCCGTTTAAAGTGGACAAATTTAGTCCATTTTCTGGATATTTTGGGATCTTTGGGCCGTTTGTTCACAGATGTTCACACTGTACATTGAATGATTGCAGCCAAAAACAACACACCTTTTCGTCATTTTACATTAAATTAAGTGCAGCTTCTAGAGTTGTTGTCCACCGTCTACGTCACAGGCAAGACGCCTATTAGAGTTTCCCAACACCGTTGGGGGGGGGGGGGGGGGGGGGACAAATGGTCTTTTAAACCTTATTCCTTCAATTAGTAAGAAATAACATGTTTTCTGACTATCAATAAACACAAGTTAGGAACTCAAATTCCACTGTATTTATTTGTTTGACACTTTCATATCGCTGCTGCTTAGCCTTTAAGTTGTGAACAAAAAATATTTGAATTAGTTGAAAGTGTCTTGGTTTCTGACTTAAATTATGTTTGTTTTTCATCTAAATCATAATGTTAATAAAAATCCAAATATCTAATCGTACAGGGGAAAAAAATGCAAGCTCAACTCTTTATTAATGAGTGAAGCCTTGGTCATAACCTTCTCCAGATGCTCCCTGTGTCTGTGGTCTTTTCTGTTCACTGAGGAGGAGGTGTTTTGGCCCAGTGTTTTATACAAAACTGTTTCAGTTTGTGTATCCTTGTCTGAGTTTTTGTTTGAACGGATTCCTCCTGATCACAGCACAGCTTTCAATAGAATCGAGGTCAGCACTGACTTGGCTCTTATTAAATATGTGTTTTCTTCTGTTTGATTTACTCCAGTGTTTTGGATCATTGTTGCATTGTTTGACACTGCCATTCTAAATGTGGACCTAGTTTATTTTTTCCTTCTTCTCTAACCCTTCCCAGCCTTATGACGGTCTACAATATTAATTATGGTGTCTTCTAAAATGTCTTTAGATTTGTAGAAAAACGTCACAACACATCTCAAGTGCGTTACGCATATTTTATACGTTCCAGCAGTTTTCCAGCATTATTCTTTGCATTTGGTGGAAACTAACGTCAAGTAAATTAAAAAGAGCAGCGTAAAATAAGCAGTGTATTTGTACAAGTCAGTATTTTATGTGGATAATACGTGAAGATAACATTAACCTCGTCTATAATAACACTGCGTATTACACTATAATGAAAGCCTATGAGAGATGGCCTTGTTGAAACCACATAAACAACAGAATCTGCCAAAGAACACACTCTCTAAGGCAGATCCTGGTTAAGATATTCATGCTCTATAAAATAAATTAAGCAGAAAGATTTAATATGTTTTGTAACATTTATCAGTGGCATGAGGAGAGAGAGACTTAAAAACGTTACTCCTTCTTTATTTTTATGCAAAGAGGAGAACACCAGCTGAGAGCCGGAGCGTCTGAGTCACGTCTGTTCGGTAAAGCCTTCATCAGTTCCAGGAAAAGGTTAGGAGTGTTCCTGGAGATTGGACGGCGTGGTGTTTGACTAAGACCTAATGAAGAGCAGCCAGTAATAATAATAGGAACCAGAGTGAAATCACAAAGCTGAGGTTCAGCTGTAGCGGTTTTTCCGTTTATGATACAGAGACAGCCATTGCATAATGCATACACACACACACACACACACACACACACACACACGTTTACTTATTACTGCTGCAGCTCTTTCCATGAAGAAGGGTCTAGATGTCTGGATCATGTCGTCTCCCAGACTCAGAGAACTCTATTAAAGAGATAACATCAAGATCAGAGTGTGTGTAGTCTTAGACCAGTGTGTACTCACATCTTCAGCACATGCCACACACACACACACACACACACACACCAACAGACATATAGAGTTTTTTAGCCAGGTGCAGTCTCAGGGTACATCTCACATTCTCAGAGAGTTTTCATGAAGTATGACCCCATACTGTTCCTTAGTCTATGACTATAACTATACAACTATAACTAAGGGCTGGATGCGATGATAGAAAACAGTTTACTTAATGTACTGTGCCCCTTTTTGAGTTAAATTAACCAAGGTATACTTTATAGTTTTTTGCCCCTGAAGGGTTAAAGTCAAGGGAAAGAACAATGGAACTGTTTGGAAAGTCTCGCTCTGCGGTTCCTTGTCTTATGTTTAGGAGCTCGTCTGAGTTAGTGCCGGAGCCCCGTGCTGATGGTCAGATTTCCGGATGTCTAAACACCGGGGATGTGTTTGCTCCGTGTTAGTCCCTCTGCAGTGCTTCAGTCCAGTTCTGTTTCCCGATAGCTGGATTAAACAAGTGGACGTGTCCCGCTGGCTCTCGCTCAATTCATCAACAATCATTCCAGGTCCATTAACAACCAGAATTCATCAATAACAATAGTTCAGATTGCGGATGGAGGAGACTGTTCTTAATGACTGCCGTCTGAAGAGATGTGGAGGGTAATTTATCGACTCGAGTGGCTTCTTCCTGCGCTAATCAAATAGGCAATGAGGCAATAATGAGCCAGACGAGCTGTGACCCTCCCTCAACTTTATCTAAAATGACAGGAGAGTTCATCCAGACGTGAGTTTTCTTTCCATGAACATTTCCTGGGCGTAAAGAGGAGATGACAAAACATTCGACACAAAACATCATTGGATATGTATATTAATGAATATAACTCATTATAAACATCGGTGACACCACCTTGTGGAGAGTTCTAGGCTAAAGATGTGTGAGGAAGTTACAAGCTAGTTGCATGAGGTGTGTCACATATAAAAGAAAAAAAAAATACATTTTCAAAATATCCATTCATTCATTATCTGTAACCCTTATCCAGTTCAGGGTCACGGTGGGTCCAGAGCCTACCTGGAATCATTGGGGATACACACTGGAGGGGGCGCCAGTCCTTCACAGGGCAACATACACACTCACACATTCACTCACACACTCACACCTATGGTCACTTTGGAGTCGCCAATCCACCTACCAACGTGTGTTTTTGGACTGTGGGAGGAAACCGGAGCACAGAAAACCCACGCAGACACAGAGAGAACACACCACACTCCTCACAGACAGTCACCCGGAGGAAACCCACGCAGACACAGAGAGAACACACCACACTCCTCACAGACAGTCACCCGGAGGAAACCCACGCGGACACAGAGAGAACACACCACACTCCTCACAGACAGTCACCCGGAGGAAACCCACGCAGACACAGAGAGAACACACCACACTCCTCACAGACAGTCACCCGGAGGAAACCCACGCAGACACAGAGAGAACACACCACACTCCTCACAGACAGTCACCCGGAGGAAAACCACGTGGACACAGAGAGAACACACCACACTCCTCACAGACAGTCACCCGGAGGAAACCCACGCAGACACAGAGAGAACACACCACACTCCTCACAGACAGTCACCCGGAGGAAACCCACGCAGACACAGAGAGAACACACCACACTCCTCACAGACAGTCACCCAGAGGAAACACACGCAGACACAGAGAGAACACACTACACTCCTCACAGACAGTCACCTGGAGTGGGAATCAAACCCACAACCTCCAGGCTCCTGGAAAAACATATATTTTGCTATTTTTATAATCTATATTATGTGTGAATCCCTTGGAGATCTAAAGTATTATTAAAAAACATTCTTTTCCTTCTCTGTGACCTCTTGTTCTGTGCATAAATTGCCAGTAGATGAAAATGGAAGCATGTTTAAAACATCACAGCAGCGACAAAATATCAATGATGAATTTCATGCTGGTGGTCTATTAGAGAATGGTGCATATTTAGCATGTTCAATGTGGATATGTCCCTCTAGATTCTCTGACATTTGCAAAAAATGCCAGAGGGAAACTGCATAGCCATTTCAGTAGCGTTATGTTGAGGGGTTTCCTTGCTATCAGAGCAGGGCTTACTCTTTTAGCCCATGAGCAGATGCGATGTTCTCTCTTTATGTTCAGAAGGTTTCTTCAGCCATGCAGTGTTAGATAGATGTGATATTAGACGCTGTTATAGTGTCAACAAATCGCTGCCTGAATTTATTTATTTTTTTAACCATGCCTTTTAAGGCTGATGTATGGAAAACAACACTTAGCGGTTTTAGCTGAAGTGTTTAGAATAAACTAACAGAACCAACAAGTAAAAACACATGCTAAAAGCAACTGTTCATTGTGTGGACCACTGCGTTGATTTTTTTTATTTACTGGCAACTAGGAACAATAAAATGTTTATTCACATTTATCAACATTTTCCACTTCATTTGCTGAACTATATGGGCCACAGTAACTTCAACATCACTTTACGGGAGGGGCTAAACTATGGAATCAAATTTGTGCCAAAAAGAATCGCACATTAAAATCATCTCAAACATAAAACTTGCAAAAAAAAATCCTGTTCTGACGTTTGCGCGTGAGCTCTGAGTTCTGCGTGTGCTCTCTCAGTTTTGTGCGCGAGCACTCCGAGTTATGTGCGTCTGATCCCTGAGTTTTGCGAGCAATTTTGGCACAAACCTCTCGCGTGGGCGGGTTTTCTCAGGGGTGCCTTCCCATTGGCTACAACATCCCTGATGTTGTTCACGACTCAACTGCAGCAAGCGTGTGTTATTCGGCTTTGGGACTCCGCGTGTGCCGAGTATCACGCAAATGAACGTTGCTGAATAGCTCTCATAGAATTTCCCCTTTCCTAATATTTAAACATATAGCCATTTTTTGCTTAAACTGCGTACTATTAGAACATTTTACATTTTTTGTCACTTCACCTGTTCTTGTTTATTAACATTAATAATACTTATTATTATAATTATTGCTGATAACGATTTCCTCACAAAATACAAAAATGACAATGGACTTTGCAGAAGTTAAATACAACTTTATTAAATTTGCATTCATTAGGATGGAACAAGGAACATCTCTCACACTCCTACTGCCATTTTTCTCTTTTCTCCGACCTCATGTAACACAAAATGGACACATGAAATTTGTTAAAAACAGAGTAACTCTGATCATCAAATTAAAATTAGAGCATTTAAATCATAACAGCCGTTATGAAATAGGTTCATTACATTAACACACTGGATTCTGAACAGAAACTCAAGCACTCATAAAAATATTGTACATATAAACAGAAATAAATGCTCATTAATTCAGTTATATCCCGAGTAAACACAGACATCACTGTGCATTTACCTCAGATCTGTACGAGAGACAAACAGGTTTGTTTTCACAGTAAACTTTGTTTTTTTTAGACGAAACTACCAATCTACATTGATATCGTCGGACTTTGCAGGTATTTCAGCGTTTTAAAACAGTAAATCACAGAGAGTGTTCGTGTTTATGTAAAATCCCCACTGTCTCTCCACTGCTGAGCTGCAACGTGGAGGACGCATGCGCAGTCCAAAATACCTTGGACACTGAGTTGTCACTTAAAAATTCATTAGCCAATGGGAAGGCACCCCTGAGAAAACCCGCCCACACGAGAGGTTTGTGCCATCACTAGAGTGACCAGCCGTCCTCTTTTACCCGGACATGTCCTCTTTTTTAGACTTAAAAAATGTCCGGGCGGAATTTCACAAACGTCCGGGATTTTGTTTTTCTAGAGCTTACATAGAACTTCGAGAAGTTTCGTTCACAAACTAGTCCCGCCCTCCCCTACTCCGATTGGTTCGCTTGAGTGAGAAGGGGGCGTGGTGAAGTAGCCTAAAATCTTCTGATTGGACGGTCTGACTGTAGAGCTACTGTTATTGGTCGATAACCTTCTCTGTAAACATTTCATTGGTCAGTCTGCACGTCAGTAGTCCTTGTTTACGTCAGACAAAGCTCATGTACCCACCCTCATCTCGAGCAGCTATACCGAAATGTAAATGTAAGTTCTCGGATGAATTAAAAAAGAAATTCCCATGTTTTGTGCAGCAAATAAAGGTGTAAAGGACCTAAAAGCAGCGAGGGGCAAGAGCTCATCAACAACCCCCCCCCCAAAAAAAACCTGCTCGCAAAACTCAGGGATCAGGCACGCAAAATTGAGAGAGCACGCGCACAGAACTCGTGCAGCTCACGCACAGATCTCAAAGCACTCGCGCACAAAACTGAGAGAGCACGCGCAGAACTCAGAGCTCACGCGCCAAAGTCATGGGGCACAAACGTCAGAGCTGGATATTTTGTTTGTAAGTTATAAGTTTATTGTTTGAGATGATTTTTTTTTGTGCGATTCTTTTTGGCACAAATCTGATTCCATACTAAACTGCCTTAGCCTGAATGACATATAAAGATTATCTGCATTGTGGACTCTCTTGTCCTTGTAATGCCTGAGCTATGTTTACATACAATATACAAAGCTTATTAAAATCAGCTCTTTTTCTTTGCTCTGCCAATGCAGCTTCAACTGAAGGCCCAAAAACAGGGAGGTTTTGAATTGGCTTCTCTGAACTGTCCTGGAGTGAGTATGTATGTGTGTATGCCCAGATATGGATTAGCACTCTGTCCTGAGTGAACCCCTCAATGTTCCTGGTTGAGAGCACAGTGTGTTTGTTTGGTTGCCACTTCTCGCCAGTCTGTGTGTGGATTGAATGTTAAATGGCATTCAGTGTTTTGGTGTCTATAAAGGTGCATTTGAAGTGTAGCTATAAACAAAATAAATGAGACTTGTTTTTTATTTATTTATTTATTTATAGTTTTCCCTGTATTTTTTTCCCAGCTGTAATATATTTTAATTTACATAAAAACATACTTCTTTCTGTCCTCCACAGGGAAATGTTGGAGATCTGAAGACACTGAGGAAAGGACTGTCTCTTTATCACTCTGAGTCCCAGCTCTCTTCTCTGGCTAAGTACCAGGATGCATTGCAGAATGTATGTACCCCTGACCTGAGCTTGTTTTCATTTCTATTTAAACCTCAAATTTAAATGGCTCTGTGTAAATGATCAGTTTCAGCTGATGAATGAAAACAAGTGGAATTTGGCTGCCATTATGAGGAAATGTGTGCTGATCCCTCTTCTTCCTGTAGCATTCAAAGCTGTCATTAACCCTCCTGTTATAGACTATATTCTTCTTCCTTAGTGTCAGTTTGACTCCAACAATTAAAATGTCCAGAAACAGAATTTGAATCAAAATAAATCCCAGAATTGATGTAAATTTAAATAAATCAGGTTTGAGCTCTAAACAGAGGGAAGTTTTATGAAAGTCGTGAAATTACATTATAGTGACCTCAATATAGTCCACAGCATCCAAAATAAATATGTGTACAAGGTTGGTATTTACTTTTAGAAAGCTAAAACAGCCTGGAGACTGACCCAAAAAAACACAAAAAAGCACTGCTTCATACAGGCTGTTGAGTAAATATGTATAGGACACTGAAAACATATCACGTTAACCATGTTTAGATTGGTGTTAGATTGACCTCAAGGATGATAGGAGGTCTATCCTGATGGACCAGTAATATAAGGCTGACTCTTGTGGTGGGTTCCCTCAGTAGCAAGAACCTGCAGAATGGGCTTGTTCTAAGGAAGAATGTTCTTCAGAAAATTGCATGGGCGAATTTTTGTCACCTCTGAGAATGTTGGGACTTTCAGGTTGTTCTTGTCGGCAAGTTACCAACTGATGCGTTGTTGAAAATTGGGGTGGGTCAGCAACAACATCCAGCTACTTTATCTGTTGTTGGTGTTTGTGTGGTCTTAAGTATTGGAATGTAGCTTGGGCAGTGGAAGACGAGGTCAAGCGAGAACATGGGGAAGAAAGAACACAGAAGAATGCATGGTTTAAGCGTAGTCCTGAACTATGTAACTTTATGAATTATTGTATATTTTTTCCCACTCAAGATTTATTCATTCATTCATTCATTATCTGTAAGCACTTATCCAGTTCAGGGTCGCGGTGTGTCCAGAGCCTACCTGGAATCATTGGGCACAAGGCGGGAATACACCCTGGAGGGGGCGCCAGTCCTTCACAGTGCAACAAACACACTCACACACTCACACCTATGGACAATTTTGAGTCACCAATCCATCTACCAACGTGTGTTTTTAGAGCGTGGGAGGAAACCGGAGCACCTGGAGGAAACCCACGCAGACACAGGGAGAACACACCACACTCCTCACAGACAGTCACCCAGAGGAAACCCACACAGACACAGAGAGAACACACCACACTCCTCACAGACAGTCACCCGGAGGAAACCCACGCAGACACAGGGAGAACACACCACACTCCTCACAGACAGTCACCCAGAGGAAACCCACACAGACACAGGGAGAACACACCACACTCCTCACAGACAGTCACCCAGAGGAAACCCACACAGACACAGGGAGAACACACCACACTCCTCACAGACAGTCACCCGGAGGAAACCCACACAGACACAGAGAGAACACACCACACTCCTCACAGACAGTCACCCGGAGGAAACCCACACAGACACAGAGAGAACACCCCACACTCCTCACAGACAGTCACCCGGAGGAAACCCACACAGACACAGGGAGAACACACCACACTCCTCACAGACAGTCACCCGGAGCGGGAATCGAACCCACAACCTCCAGACCCCTGGAGCTGTGTGACTGCGACACTAACCTGCTGCACCACCTTAACAGAGAAACACTCCCTTAGTGTTTGGGGAAAACAAGTTGCAGAAGTTCTGAAACAGCCATGAGATCATTAGTGAAGCCAGGTATTAATTGTGGGTGATTAGTTTGCCACTTAATGTGATCCAAAGATTGTTGTATAAACCTCCACATCTCCAGGGAACACCGTTCCACTACTCCACAATATTGAGAGAGCTTTATACCTCAATAATCAACCCTTGGCTTTGGGTGTGATGTCATTGAGCTCATGTGTCGCTTCTCAAGAGTGACATAGGTGCGTCTAGTGGAAGTCAATAATAATAACAATTGTATAGCGTACAGTCCGCAGTGAAACCAATTTAAAGTATTTAAGAATGTAATTAAACCCAAACAAAAAGTTGTTGCTAAATTTTAAAGACTGTATAACGATTAATGAGATCCAGTTTTCTTCTTCCCACTGAAGCCTTCTCTCTCATCAGCCATCAGAGCTGTTTATTTATTTTAACTATCTCTTTAAAAAGGAGAGAATACAACAGAGAGCCGCATGGCTTTGAGATAATTTCCTGTGTGCTTGTGGGGGGTTATGTATCCCTGTGATCCCTGCAGGAGACATTCAGTCTCACCACAGAGCTTAAAGGATACCTGCTACCCCAGAAATGACCTGAGGAGAATGTGTCTTAGATTAATTCAAACCGTGAACGCCTGTCGTCCACGTCTGAAAGTTCGCGTGAACACTTTTATATTCACAGCAGCAGCTTCTCATTTCTCACCTTGCTTGAGCTTAGAGGCGAGCTGTTTTAAAGGGCTCATACTGAATGCTTTTGAAGTCACGCTCTTTTATTGTAGCGTGAATTCCAGTTCTCTTTCGACTCAGCGATTTTGACAGTCCAAACCCAACACATACTTGCTTGCCCTCTGGAGGCGAGAGACAATAACCTCAACCACTGTGTAAACATTGCTCAGACTTGAGCAATAACACAGGGCAATAAAACAGGCCAGCGACTGTGGTTTGGATGAGATTTTTTATTAGACTGTGTTTACTTTGCTTAACTTGCTTAGCTGAGCCAGCAGAGCAGCCTTTCTCTGCTTATTCTCAGTGTTGCCTCTACACACAGATCTAAACGTATTCATGTTATGAATGAATTAACCGACCACCAGTGTCTCAATGGCCACTGCGAAATTCTGTGGCTTCGGGGTACTGTATTCACAGGTTGATCCCATTTCTTATTTTGACCCCTACTCCTTGTCTCAGAGTGTCATCTTGCCGCTTGTAATTGAATTACAAGGTGTAGTGGTTAAAATCTTCAAGAGCTGGATACGTCATCAGAGCTCAAGTCATAAAGAGCAGTGCTTCATTCCCAGGCTACTACCCAGTAAACAATTAGCCGTTGATTCAACGTTGAAGTAATGTAATGACTGACGTCTAATCAACGTTCTCTTAAGGTTGAAAATGAAAGTTGAAAAGACGTCCAAACACAGACATTGAAAAGACGACTATTAGACGTATTTTGGACGTCCATTGACGTTATTAATTGGTCCCGAAATAAATTACGTGTATAAAACGTGTTTTGGACGTCCACTGGCGTTATCGGTTGGTCACTGCTTAACTAACTTACTTATTAAGATGGATTTTGGACGTCCATTGATGTTATTAATTGGTCCCGAAATAAATTACTTGTATAAAACGTGTTTTGGACGTCCACTGACGTTATCGATTGGTCACCACTTAACTAACTTATTAAGATGGATTTTGGACGTCCATTGACGTTTAAAATATGTCCTTGACGCACAGACTACTTTTAGACCTATTTTGAACGTCCAGAGACGTTCCTTGTTTACTGGGTAGCGAAGCTCCGTGACAGTCTGCAGTGATGTCAGAGGAGCGCTGCTGGTCTTTAGTTAAATCTAGAGCACACTGTACCTTCAGAATAGTTCCATAATCAAATTTTATCACCCACTCATATCTCTTCTACGATAAAAAGCTGACTTCAGAACTTTAATTTCCACCTTAAATGTTGCAGTAGCCTCAGATACAGGAATGTAATCGTTTCACAGTTAAAGGTGGAACTGGAAAGTTAGCCGCTAACTACAGAGATATCAGAGACATTCTCTCTGTCCGTCTACAAACTGTTAGACTATAATAGCTGTAGATTCACATCACCGTTACATAAGTGTATTTACGTTACTAATTGACTGGTTTATGACTTGGGCTTCACACGCACTCCAAACCGTGGTTTCTACACTTTTCAGAGTATCGGCACATGTCTGTATCTGGTAACTGAGGCTATGATACAAACAAAGATTAGTTTGAGAAGTACTGGAGCATGCCTTTATATTAACACGTCTATATATAGAGACTACGCTCCTTCCCCTCTTCCTCATCACCGCCCACGTTATCCCTGTCTCTTTCTCTTTCTTGCTGTTTTGCTGTTTCTCTCCCTGAGGTAGTGATCTTTCTTCTCCGCTTCCTTTCCTCTGAAAAGGTCACGAGCAGCCGTGAGGACGGTGGAGCCTCGCTTTAGCCGATCGTGCTGCGCTCATGGGCCATGACAGGCCAAAGCTACAAGCCCCACCCACTTTCTCTATGGCTTTCACAAGAAGAGGAATCAATTAGATTGTGCAGTGGGTTTAATCCCCAGAGACGACGGGGTTTATTTTAAACACTTGTCTCTGAAAAAGAAGGGGCGGTGAGGGAATGAGAGCTGGAGAAAATAGGGAGGTGAACACAAGAGGTAGAGAAAGTGGGGGCGGGGGGGTGACATGGAAAATGTAAGAGAGGAGAGAGATGAAGGGAGAGAGAAGGTAAGGAGGATGGAAGATAGAAAATATAATAGAAGATATGGGTTGGAGACCTGGAGAGAGGAAGGGAGAGTGAGAAACAAGCTAAAGAAAAGGAGAGAAATGGCAAGTGCTAGGGAAAGGGAGATGGGGGAGAGATGAAGGAGAAGGGTAAGAGAAAACGAAAGATACAGAAAATGTTAGGGAGGAAGTAAGGAAGAGAGAATGTTAGCAGGAGAGAAACTCTGTGTGTGTGTGTGTGTCAGAGAGAGCGAGAGAGAGGAGACCCTGTCTCTGGGCTCAGAGCTTCATTAGCATGGCTTTGAACTTTCACTTCAAACACAGAGGGAGGACGATGGCTCTAAATAATGCAGGAACGTGCTGCTGAAGCAGCGATCGGGGCTGGTGGGGGTGGGACGGTTGTTAGGGGTCACCTGAGGAACAGGAGCATCAGAGAAGAACAAACACATCCTCTCTGACCTCATGCTGACTGGAGCTCACTCGAGAAAGTTTGAAACTCTTTCCCGTTCCTCTAAAAAAGAGCTGGATCTGGATTGGTTTTAACAGAGGAGCGTGTGTAATGTAGCAGGGTGACTGTCTGTGAGGAGTGTAGTGTGTTCTCTCTGTGTCTGCGTGGGTTTCCTCCGGGTGACTGTCTGTGAGGAGGGTGGTGTGTTCTCTCTGTGTCTGCGTGGGTTTCCTCTGGGTGACTGTCTGTGAGGAGTGTAGTGTGTTCTCTCTGTGTCTGCGTGGGTTTCCTCCGGGTGACTGTCTGTGAGGAGTGTAGTGTGTTCTCTCTGTGTCTGCGTGGGTTTCCTCCGGGTGACTGTCTGTGAGGAGTGTGGTGTGTTCTCTCTGTGTCTGCGTGGGTTTCCTCTGGGTGATTGTCTGTGAGGAGTGTGGTGTGTTGTCCCTGTGTCCGCATGGGTTTCCTTCGGGTGACTGTCTGTGAGGAGTGTGGTGTGTTCTCCCTGTGTCTGTGTGGGTTTCCTCCGGGTGACTGTCTGTGAGGAGTGTGGTGTGTTCTTCCTATGTCTGCGTGGGTTTCCTCCGGGTGACTGTCTGTGAGGAGTGTGGTGTGTTCTCTCTGTGTCTGCGTGGGTTTCCTCCGGGTGACTGTCTGTGAGGAGTGTGGTGTGTTCTCTCTGTGTCTGCGTGGGTTTCCTCCGGGTGACTGTCTGTGAGGAGTGTGGTGTGTTCTCTCTGTGTCTGCGTGGGTTTCCTCCGGGTGACTGTCTGTGAGGAGTGTGGTGTGTTCTCCCTGTGTCTGCATGGGTTTCCTCCGGTTGACTGTCTGTGAGGAGTGTGATGTGTTCTCTCTGTGTCTGCGTGGGTTTCCTCCGAGTGACTGTCTGTGAGGAGTGTGGTGTGTTCTCTCTGTGTCTGCGTGGGTTTCCTCCGGGTGACTGTCTGTGAGGAGTGTGGTGTGTTCTCCCTGTGTCTGCGTGGGTTTCCTCCGGGTGACTGTCTGTGAGGAGTGTGGTGTGTTCTCTCTGTGTCTGCGTGGGTTTCCTCCGGGTGACTGTCTGTGAGGAGTGTGGTGTGTTCTCTCTGTGTCTGCGTGGGTTTCCTCCGGGTGACTGTCTGTGAGGAGTGTGGTGTGTTCTCTGTGTGTGTGCGTGGTGTTTCCTCCGGGTGACTGTCTGTGAGGAGTGTGGTGTGTTCTCCCTGTGTCTGCGTGGGTTTCCTCCCACCGTCCAAAAACACACGTTGGTAGGTGGATTGGTGACTCAAAAAGTGTCCGTAGATGTGAGTGTGTGAGTGAATGTGCGAGTGTATGTGTTGCCCTGTGAAGGACTGGCGCCCCCTCCAGGGTGTGTTCCTGCCTTGCGCCCAATGACTCCAGGTAGGCTCTGGACCCACCGCTAAGGGTTACAGATAATGAATGAATGAAAAGCAGCATAAATAAAATGTAATCTACCTTCTGAACTCAGTAGTAGTGTTGGTTACATCGCTAAATAAAACTTAATTTGTCACTAGACTCTAATATTAGGTTTAAGAGCATCATTGGTATATGTCAATAACATTTTATGTTTTGTGGCTCTATGAAAGGCCTATGTTTACATCATTAGACCTGGCTGTTTTTCCTCTGATCTCAGAGTGTTAGAGGTTCATCCTGATCAGTTTTATTTAATCTTTTTTATTCATTATTACACCATTTCCTATCAAGCTGTCAGATCTGCTCTCAAGGGATCTCAGGGATGACGTGGAGTATTTCTGATCCCAGCTCATGAACACTGTGACATGGGATGACTCACACTCAAGTCGCTGGGCTCGATTCCTCAGTTCGGCAGCGCGCTTTTCATGATAACAGCCTGTAGACAGAAGTCAACACTGCTGAGGATTAAGTCTGACTGAATTACACTCAGTCAAATACGACACTGCTGGACTTTATTCACCTGTCTGCACAAATATACGTCTGAAACCCTAGTTTCTTTTCTTTTGTGCAGTTCAATCCTCTCCTCAGATGTTAACATGATGATGATGGGCGTGACTCTGCTCTGTGCCCATGACTAATGGCCCTGTAGATTAAATAGATGACAGATTTGTAATTAGAGTTTAGACAGGGATTTGGAAGCTTCGTTTTTTTAATCCCTTGTTGATTGTATGAACTTGGTAATCTGAACTGACCTAAGGCCCAACTGATATGAAACTGATATTAGTGGGCCACCAGTTTCACGTCCAGTATAATTTCATGTCTATAATTTAGATTTGCATTGTATTCTCTAATTGACCAATTAAAGTACTAGTTGGCTTCTAGTCTGAATTTACACCTACATCTCTCTCTCTCTCTCTTTCCTTTTTTCTTTCTTTCTCTCTCCCTTTCTTTTTTCTCTCTCTTTATCTCTTTTTTCTCTCTTTCTTTCTTTCTTTCTTTCTTTCTTTCTTTCTCTTTCTCTCTCTCTCTCTCTTTCTTTCTCTCTCTCTCTTTCTTTCTCTTCTCTCTCTCTCGCTTTCTTTCTTTCTTTCTCTTTCTTTCTCTCTTTCTTTCTTTCTTTCTTTCTCTCTTTTTTCTTTCTCTCTTTCTTTCTTTCTCTCTCTCTCTTTCTCTCTCTCTCTTTCTCTCTCTCTCTTGCTTTCTTTCTTTCTCTTTCTTTCTCTCTCTCTTTCTTTCTCTTTTTTCTTTCTTTTTTCTTTCTCTTTCTTTCTTTCTCTCTCTTTTCTTTCTCTCTCTCTCTCTTTCTCTCTTTCTTTCTCTCTCTTTTTTCTTTCTCTTCCTTTCTTTTCTCTCTCTCTCACACACACATGTTCACTTCTCTCTTCATTCACCTTACTCTTTATTCTGTCTTCTTTTTTCCCTCTCATTCTTGCTTTCTTCTTCATGCTTTTTCTTCTTACACTTTCTTCCATCTGCCTCTGCCCAGTCTTTTCTAATTATTCTCTTTCTCTCTCTTACTGCCTCTCTTGGTTTTTCTTCTTTTCTTTTTTTATTCTCTCTCCCCCATCTCTTCCTCCCTTTCTTCCTTTCTTCGAATAATTCATTCACTAAAAATGTTTTTAAAAAAATACAAAAAACCCGATATAAATCTTTATTTTCCAGTTTTTGTTACAATCTTTGGTCAGTGATTGGTCAGTGTTCCTGTTTTTTAAAAGGAGCAGGTTACTGAGAGATTAATCCTGTAATCTTGTGTCTGCCATTTTACCTTTTGTTTCCCTGTAGCCATCGCCTCCTCCTTCGTCCTCCAGAGGCAGAGGAAAGTTGTATTTATTTCCTATGAAGTATACTCAGTCTTAATGGATTTACTGTGCTGGGCCCTTTTGTCTTTCTTGACTGCGAATGATAGTCTCAGCGGGCTTTTTTTACGGCTCTATAAGCCTGTGAAAAGCAGAGGGTGACCTGAGGTCAAGCTCTTCTAAGTTGGTCTGGCTCTCTAAGAAACGCCCAGTCGTCCTCGCTCTGTTTGTTTTTGTGAAGATTTACCCGCGCCCAGCCATAAGCTTGTGTTCTCAGCTGTTTGGGCTAGCATCTCGCTAGCTGGAGTTCCAGCAGATTTGGGCCGCTTAGCGCATCATCAGGGGCTTCACGCCTCTAAAGTCAAGCCTGGCTGGGAGGCTGTCCAAAGTAAATGGAGGCTTTCAAATGCTCCTCAAATGAATGATTAGGATGCAGTCCAGGCAGAATGTTGGTAATCCTCTGTTACAGTAGTGTAGGGGGAAGATGGTAATGTCCTGCTGCGTACTAGGTTCCAGGTAGCCCATTGGACTGGGGGGGATGCTGTTCCCAGAGGATTTTTGCTGGCCAACAGCTCATAGAAGACTAATGCTGTGTAATTAGGAGCCCCCTCTGAGCCGATCACACAGATGTTCTCTATGGCGCGGCTCCAGATTTGGGCATAGCTACATGGGTTTGATTGCTTCGTTGTCAGTGTGTATTTGTGTAATGTCACTGGAACACGCCCTGACACTCATTCCATAGGGATTTTAGTGGGATTATTATAATGATAATAGCATACTAACATACTTTGCATGGATTGTGTATTGATCTTAAGCATGATGTGGGTAATTCTTGTTTTGATGTGGCCCTTATGCTCTGAATTTTACTGGGGTTTTTGTGCTGTGGATGTACGTGTGGCACCTATTACATTTTGTACGATTTAAGAGTGTCAACATTTGAACCCATGGGCGAGGATAAACCCAGATCAGTTTGGCACGTACTTTCTCCAAGCGGAGTGCTGCAGCTTATATCCAAACTGCTGCTGTTACAACATCATTGTACAGCTCTAAATGCCTGAAGGAGAAGACTAACTGCCATTTCTGTTACATCAGCTAACAGATGCCTGCACGCCCAAACAGCCTTTGGATGTGGCGTCACCCATTGGATGAATGTGCAGTGTTCAGCTGATGCAGCTCATGTTTAGATGGTTGCACCATTCAGCTGTTCTTTAACGCACCCCGGAGAGGCTCTGCACACATTCACACCGTCACTTACAACTATGGACAATTACATATGGCCAATCCACCTACCAACGTGGGTTTGTGGACTGTGGGAGGAAACCGGAGCAGCCAAAGAAAACCCACATATACAAGGTTCGAACCCATTGAGCTGTGTGACCACGACGCTAGCTGCTGCAAAACCGTGCCGCCCTGGTGCCTAATTCATTCATTCGTTCATTCATTATCTGTAACCCTTATCCAGTTCCGGGTCACGGTGGGTCCAGAGCCTACCTGGAATCATTGGGCGCAAGGCGGGAATACACCCTGGAGGGGGCGCCAGTCCTTCACAGGGCCCTGGTGCCTAATATCTTGTGCTTAATTCTTCACACTGCTTGTGTTGCTTTTGCTCCGTTTAACCTCATTTTTGCACAGTCACATAAACATGGGTCCATCGCCGTGATTGGAGAGACTCAGACGAGGAGGTGGGACTCTACGTAGGATGCAGCCCAAAATCCGAAACTCACTTGATTGCAGACGTAGACTGGGATGTTTTATTACACAGTGTGTTGCTATTGTGTAGATACAGGGTTTTAAAATCAAATCCTTTTAGAATTGATTCATTGATCAGAACCGATGAATCGTCTCACCCCTAGTCCGTACTGGATGTGATGCGGCTTAGAGTGGTCCTGCTGGTGACTGTAAAAGAGCAGCGTGGGCCGTGTGTAAGCGGCTGTTACTCTCGCTCTCTCTCACTCGCTCTCCTCCCGGCCCCACTGCTGGAATGCCGGCTCGATTGTTGTGGATTTAACGCTAGACTGGAACTCAAAAGGCTGTGTCTAAACAGGGCTGCGCGAGGCCTTCGCCTGTTCAAAGAAGTCTTTGTTGATGCACTCTGCTCTCCGTACTCATGAGGGGGGAGCTGGCAGGGATGAGTCCTAATGAGATGATTTAACCCATGTTGTGCCTGAGTTAACTCCAGGAAACGGGCACAACCTGTTCCAGCAAATCACAGATAGCATGCACTGGAACGTCGGCCGTCGCCTCTGTCGCTGATGAATGTGTTTCTTTGTTTGTTTGTTTTATGAAATAAGCCAGAGGTCTCACGTAATGTTTTATTCTTCCACAGGGTACTGCGCGGCTGGTTGGAGATTTGCCATCCCCCATCAGCGGTTACCTGCCACCGGCACAGAAACCTGAGGCTGTGGTTCATGCCATGAAGGTATGGCTTATCTGCTATAACCTCAGTAGTAATGGAGTCATCAACACTGCACAAAGGTTTATGTATGCACTGCCAGAACTTATACCACAATCCCAACGTTGAAATATGATTGGTTCAAAAGCATTTAGCCCCAAGATTACTATGAGGCCTATAATAATAATAATAATAATAGTAATATTGATCTAGAGTATTTTAGGACGTATTTAGGAGTTCTAGGATTTAAAGGAACACTACTTAATATTTTCACATTGTGATGCTTTATTGAGCTGTAATAGGGAGAACAGAGACTCTCTCATTGATACTCCAGGCACAGCACTGCAGAAACTGCACTATGTAACTTCTAGAGGAGGAGGAGGAGGGTAGGAAACGTTCTCCCCATTGCGCTGGTTAATTAGGTTTGACAAAAATTGTCATGGGCGACACGTAATATCGGTGTCACACAGCTTCAGGGTCTTGGAGGTTGTGGGTTTCGAGCCCCGCTCCGGGTGACTGTCTGTGAAGTGTTGGGTGTGTTCTCCCTGTGTCCGTGTGGGTTTCCTCCGGGTGACTGTCTGTGAGGAGTGTGGTGTGTTCTCCCTGTGTCTGCGTGGGTTTCCTCCGGGTGACTGTCTGTGAGGAGTGTGGTGTGTTCTCCCTGTGTCTGCGTGGGTTTCCTCCGGGTGACTGTCTGTGAGGAGTGTGGTGTGTTCTCCCTGTGTCCGCGTGGGTTTCCTCCGGGTGACTGTCTGTGAGGAGTGTGGTGTGTTCTCCCTGTGTCTACGTGGGTTTCCTCCGGGTGACTGTCTGTGAGGAGTGTGGTGTGTTCTCCCTGTGTCTACGTGGGTTTCCTCCGGGTGACTGTCTGTGAGGAGTGTGGTGTGTTCTCCCTGTGTCCGCGTGGGTTTCCTCCGGGTGACTGTCTGTGAGGAGTGTGGTGTGTTCTCTCTGTGTCTGTGTGGGTTTCCTCCGGGTGACTGTCTGTGAGGAGTGTGGTGTGTTCTCCCTGTGCGTGGGTTTCCTCCGGGTGACTGTCTGTGAGGAGTGTGGTGTGTTCTCCCTGTGTCTGCGTGGGTTTCCTCCGGGTGACTGTCTGTGAGGAGTGTGGTGTGTTCTCCCTGTGTCTGCGTGGGTTTCCTCCGGGTGCTCGGTTTCTTCCCACGGTGCAAAAACACTGACTCAAGTGTCCCTAGGTTTAAGTGTGTGAGTGAATGTGTGAGTGTGTGTCGCCCTGTGAAGGAATTCTCACCACTGCGTACACCCACCGCAATTCTGAGCTGGATAAACGGTTACAGACAATGAATGAATGAATAAAAAGGTGTCATTTTACAAAATATTATCATGTGTTTGGTGTGTTAAAATAATATTAATCATGCACTCCCACAGGGGGACACTGTCTGCTGCAAGTTTATATTTTTATTTTTATTTAATTTATAATTTAATAATGGAAGCTCATGGAATAAAAGAGGAATCAGTAACAAATGTTCCTGCTGAAGTATGGTTAGTCCTCACTGGCTGTGATGAGAACGGTGGGACTCCCATGACCCTCCTGATTTTATCCTGTGTTGTAGGTGTTGGAGGTCCATGAGAATTTGGACAGACAGATCCCTGAAGACTACGAGGAGGATCTCAGTGAAAAAGAGAAAGCTATTGTCAGGGAGATGTGTAATGTAAGTACCAATGGGGGAAATGGAGTTTTAATTTTGACACAGGTAAATCAGAAAAGCTTGATCAGTGTGTAATATTTATAAGTTTTTAATCTGACTGAAATACACTGCTGTAGGCACTGGATTGAAATGTCTTTTTTTCTTTTTAACTGCAGCATAGAAGAAGAAATCATCTGTTGTTCAGATGCCCATGCCTAATTTTTTAATGTCATTAATACACTATCCTGGTTTTACCTTTTAAATCGGCTGTAGTACTGCAGCATTTACTCACTATGGTAAAATACAAAGTCGTAGCCCACTTGTAATATACAGAAAGTGTACAGCGATGTGCAAATCAGTGAAGAGATGCCACTGACTGTGAATTTCAAGGATATTCCGTTTAAATCAAATGGTCCAGTTGCATAAAGACTAAGCACCACTTAATGGACCTCCATGAATATTTCACATTATTGTAGTTACTGACATATAAAAGTATGAATTAAAATGAAAATAGCAGCTTAATTTGCTTTAAAACTGACAATTTTATTAAATTGACGGAAAAACCCGAGCTCTCTACGGAAATTCTTGAACGCGACCGTGACGTCACTGGTGGACAACAGCTGAACAACGCCGCGGTAAAACACCGTTATGACTGACTGTTATGACAGTATCTAGCTAAATAACCAACATTATTCATGACAATAGCCTAGCAATAAGCTAAACTCAAATGTAGAGGTACCGTTATTCTTGTAAATGTGATCGAAGTCGAACTCGAATTCATCCGACACTATAAACCTCCGTAATGCAGCTACGTAGCCGAGTATAATCTGAGCACCGAGTTTAGCGAGTCAAGCTAACGTTAACTAACACCAACTAAAACAGGCGAAGTGAGTGTCCTTACCCTGTTTACCTCCATGTTACAGAGGCTCTTGAACACCTTTCGTTGGTGTCCTTACATGCCCATATTGTTGGAAAAGCGCCAGTGAAATGAGCTACAGATAACGGAGTGAGCGGATGGTCCTTTCCAAAGTGCCCGTTTAAAGTGGACAATTTTTACTCCATTTTCTGGATATTTTGGGATCTTTGGGCCATTTGTTCACAGATGTCCCACTGTACATTGAATGATTGCAGCCAAAAACAACACACCTTTTCCTCATTTTGCATTAAATTAAGTGCAGCTTCTAGAGTTGTTGTCCACCATCTACGTCACAGGCAAGACGCCTATTAGAGTTTCCCAACACCGTTGGGGGGGGGGGGGGGGGTAACGGTCTTTTAAACCTTATTCCTTCAATTAGTAAGAAATAACATGTTTGCTGACTCTCAATAAACACAAGTTAGGAACTCATTCCACTGTATTTATTTGTTTGACACTTTCATATCGCTGCTGCTTAGCCTTTAAATTTCCTCAGAGCAAAAGTTCCAATTTTTATAAAGCCCTAATTCTGAGTAAGTACTAAGTACTGTGACTTTTTATAAATAATGTGTATGTGGTTTTGATGAGAGCAGGACGCATTGATCACCTGTGTGTGTCTTGGTTGTTTTTAAAGTTTCTTCCTCCATCTTTAAGTTATTTCTGGCCGTTGTCACGCTACACAAATACATTTGATTCGATTTTTCTTTTAAATGGCACCTCATTAAAATCATGAACATAAACTCTGTATATTCTGTGAATGGGGCCGGCCTCTGGATTATCTCCTTGTGTTTGTTTGGCTCCAAGAATTGCAGGATTGCCATGGCTTTGATGGAGGACAATGTTGACAAATGCCCTCGCAAAAGAAGCCCACTTTTTCATGCGGCTTTAATTAGAGGCCTCAGTAAAGGGGCTGTGTGGTGTTTATGGCGCAGTTGTCAGAGCAATTAAAATAACTTCAGGGCTGAGAACAGTGTGAGTCTATTGGGTGTCTGCACTGATCTACAGAAAGAGCAAAGCTGAAGAAAGGAGTCCTCCAATACACACACACACACACACAGAGGACAGGCAGTGCATTCTGGGACCCGAGCACTGACACTGTTCCCGCACGGATGACTCCGCGCTCAGAATGCTCTCTCCATCAAACACATGATCACAGAGATGAAATACAGCCACAGTAGAGCCTTTCTTCTCTGCACATACACCGAGCCCTGAGTGGAATTAGGCTTTCATGTCTCAGTGTGTCATCGGCCCCCTGCGACCCCGCCCATTTACTCTGTGACCTCACTATGTAAACCATTGTATAACATATCTCTGCCTGTCTCTCTGTGTGTGTGTGCTCAGGTGGTGTGGCGTAAGCTCGGCGATGCGGCGGGCTCCAAGCCGTCCATCCGGCAACATCTCTCCGGGAATCAGTTCAAAGGCCCTTTGTAGCTCTCCGGTCTCCAGTGGATGACCACAGGGCCTCGGACCAACAGAGCAATCCACCTACAAGCAGAAGAACAGCACCTCTCTGCATCACGCAACCATCAGAAAGGCATCAGCCTCTAGAACTTTGTACACACTGCGTCACACTGTCGGTTCAGAGCACTCTGCTTCAGCTCACCTGTGCATGCCCTGCCCACAGATGTGTTCTTTCATAGCGACAGTTGCTAGGTCTTTATCATATATTTATGACCTTCCACACATTCATAACCTAAATGAGTTTTTCCTCAGGTTGGGCGAGGTTCCGTTTCCTGCCGAGGTCACCACACCAAGCTACACAAGTCTGAAACCCTGGGCAAGACGTCTAACCTTGCATTTAAATATAATATATATATATTTCAATGGGATTATTGCCAATGTCCTGTAAAGCTTTTCTAACTTAGCAACCGTTGCTATGAATGAGAACACATCCATAAACATTCACAGGTCGTTTTGACTGAACTTCTATAAACTGTTTGATCGTCAGTTAAGTTAGTATCTCGTTATCAAAAGCTAACATTTAAGATATTTATCTGGATTCCCTCCATTGGTTCAGGGCAGCTAGTGTGTCCAGTGCTCAGTGGAAGTCTCAGATCTGAGCACAGTCCCATCGTTTTTAGCCGGGGGTCCTGTGTTCATGTAGCGAGTTCACTAAGTAAAAACCATTATGGCTTCAAGGAAAGGCTCTTGATGATGTAGCAGAATTAGAGTCTGTTGTTTCTGTTTCCTATTGATGCCATTTGGTTTTTTTTGGGGTAAACATGAGCATTGCTTCATGCCTTTTTTTTTTTTTTTTTTTTTTTGTAAAAGCTGATCTGCCTACGGGATTTGCACATACTGCCCCAGATACAGGCTCCGTGCTTGAGGCAAAACCCAAATAGAACCCAAACTGAAGGACCTCAAAAAACCAAAACAAAACAATAGCAGCCCTCTTTGTCTATAATGATCTCTGCATATATTTTATGGGACATAGTCAGACATGATGTACATCTACATTGACATTAATCCCCAGTGTGAATCTTCCTTTTTAGTTCCATTCAGATGAATATGCAAGCTCAGATTTCAACATTTTCATTTATCCACGCAGTCCTGGACCTCCTGCGAAATCCCCAGGGTGTTTTTACCCACTCGTGTTAGGGCTCTTTATGGAAGGGGCCTAAAAGTACTAAAAGGTGCAAACATATTTTGAGGCTTTTTTTTATTAGATCAAAGTTGACAATCATTTTAAATAGAATTTCTTATTCTATGTGTCTGTAGCAACTAAAATAAAGATACCTTTGTGTTTGAATCCTGAGGATACTAAATGCTGTATGAGCTCTAGTAGTCTGGCATTTCCAGAACTGAGCAAGCTGATCACGTCAATAAGCTCTATACCAAGTGGTAATATAGTTCTAGTACAGTTTCCAGTTGATCTTGCCATGCTCTGCTCACAAATGTGCTGGATATGCTTAAAATAATATGAATTCAGTCTAGTAAGAGAGTGTTGTGTAATCATAATAAGGTTTGGTAGCTTAGCATTTTTGTGTGTGCACTCTGTATTAAATATAGAGACTCTACCTAAACATTGTAACCGTCCGACATAAAGAATTTGTATATTTTGACCAAATTATATTGCAACATGATGATGTTAGCGTAGTGGGAAATGTGTTGTTTCCATTTCCAACATTTGTTCATTCGTTCATTGTCTGTAAGCTGCGCTAATCCAGTTCAGGGTCGTGGTGGGTTCGGAGGCTACCCGGAATCACTGGGCGCAAGGCAGGAACACATCCTGAAGGGGGCGCCAGTCCTTCACACACACGTTTTCATCAACATATTTCATGTTATGCAGTTACACTAAACAACAATGCAACATAACTGTGCAACTTAGCATAATAGCAGACATTTTGCTAACTTTGATTAGCTGTAACTTAGCTGTTCTACATTTCATTTGTTTGAATAGGATTCTCCCCTGAACCAGCAGAACTAGCTACAAGTGCATTTGCGAGCAGAGAATGGACAGGTTGATTAAAGGCACTGTGTAAGGACTCCAGACTCTTTATGGGTTCTTTAATGGATCTGTGAGCATGACCACTTTGGTTTTAGGTCCTGCAGAGACGAATGAACCTTGCTACTAAACTCTGCTTGTGTAGAGTAACTGTAATAAGTCAAAGCTGTATGAAATATTGCTTGTGAAGGCATATAGCTTAGGGTCTTGTCAGAGTTCAGTTTGAGATTAAACACGGCTTCTTAGGCTACGTTTGAAAATGGGAGAGTGTTTTTTATGTACATGAAATTTAGCAGTCACGTATGAAGAGGCTCTGCGTGTGTAAAGTCTCTAGATGAGGAAATAAGCAGCAAGTCGTGTGTGTTTGCTAAACTCTGCGTGTGCTGTGTAAGATCCGTTAGACGCATATCATAGTTGTCGTAACAAAACCTTGCAATGTGTAAATCTGTGTTTTTTTTTCCCAGTTAATGAACTAAAATTAAAGTCCAAAATCCTGCGACTTTAATGTACACCCAGTAAACAAGGAACGTCCCTGGACGTTCAAAATAGGTCTAAAAGTAGTCTGTCCGTCAAGGACATGTTTTAAACGTCAATGGACGTCCAAAATCCATCTTAATAAGTTAGTTATCAAGTGGGGACCAATTAATAACGTCAATGGACGTCCAAAATACGTCTAATAGTCGTCTTTTCAATGTCTGTGTTTGGACGTCTTTTCAACTTTCATTTTCAACCTTAAGAGAACGTTGATTAGACGGCAGTCATTACGTTCCCAGTAAACATTTAGCCGTTGATTCAACGTTGAAAAAACTTAATGACTGCCGTCTAATCAACGTTCTCTTAAGGTTAAAAATGAAAGTTGAAAAGACCTCCAAACACAGACACTGAAAAGACGACTATTAGACGTATTTTGGACGTCCATTGACGTTATTAATTGGTCCCCACTTGATAACTAACTTATTAAGATTTTGGACGTCCATTGACGTTTAAAACATGTCCTTGACGGACAGACTACTTTTAGACCTATTTTGAACGTCCAGGGACGCTCCTTGTTTACTGGGTTATTTCAAAGTTGAATCAACGGCTAAATGTTTACTGGGCATTAAGTTACCGTTTCGAAGAAACAAGGTTTTATTATGTCAAAGATGATATGCAAGACTTGGTACTGCCACAAAAGATATTTGCTGCATTCATGCAAAGCGCTTGTGAACACACTGGTCACAAGCTAGCATTGTTTAGTAAGTCTCTCCAATCGCCAGCGGTATTTGTCCATGCTTTGACTGGTTCGTGAGCAGGTTAGTGCTGGGGTCATTAGTAGCTTAGGAGTGCTGTGTATCCGCAACAGCGTCTTTAATGCAGATGTGAGTGCAGTGAGATTCAGCTGAGAGCTGCAGTAGAGTCATTCTGAGGAAAAAAGAAGCCACAAGACAGAAATCTTTGGCTCAGTTGCATTATTTATGGCACCAGTCAAGAGTCTGTAGATCTGTTCCAAGAAAGGATTTTCTTATTTTGACAATTTTGAAGTGTATAGTGAAGCAACCACATATGGAAAGATGCAGGCTGCAGAAAAAAGTAGTGAGATGCGCAGTTCTTCAGCGGTTTCTGAATTCCCACATTTACATTTTTTGTGCTTGCGTTACAATTCCTGCTAAGCATTTTGCAAAAGCTTTGCGCTTTGAAAACCACTGGTTTTGAATTACACTTCTTGAGAAAGCAGTTCCACTGCTCCACAGCCCGGTCCTGGGGCTGTGTATCCCTCCAACGGGCACTTGGAATCGGGCACGGTGACGTATTGGTCCATGCTTTTCTATGAAGATTATAGGATCAAACTTTTGACTGGTGCTATAACGACTGGTGATAGCAGGTCATTCCTAAAACACCTGTTAATTGTTTGGAAACGCTGTACAAAGAGCACGCATTAGAAACGTTTATATTAATGACCACTGTCTTAGAAAGTGTTTAGTCGAAGGAGCATGCACAAAGTTCTTCTTTGAAATTCAGCAATACAATAAGCCATAATTTTGTATGTTATTACGTCAAAAGCAAAGCGTTTTGGCAGCTTTGGAAACCTTTAACTGAACTGGTCAGTTAGTGTGAGACTCATTGAAATTGTATGTATTTGAAAGGCACGTTATCGGTGCTGGACTAAAGTCGCATTCTTATCGGATGGATTTAGTTGGTTGTTATTGAGCTGGGATGCAGCAGGTGGCTTTTGGCAGTCTGTGTGAATTTCATCCTGTTTTTATTGGTTTGTTGTTGTTTTTTAATGTCTGACATGTGAATAAACAAAATGAGCAGCAATCATTTGAAAACAGAAAGATGAGAATCGTATATATTTGATACTTCTATGAAAAAGGATACTGTTTGAATTGAGGTCAGCAAAAGCGCACGCTGTTATTAAAGCAGTGTGTTCAGTCTTTGTCCTGGAGGATCTAAAGGTGGTAATTGAGATCCGTGTGCCAGTATAAGCACGCTCATTCGTTCTTAAAACTATTTTTGGGAAAAAAGTGACCTTTGTAAACACGTAGTCTAAACTACTGACTTTTTATATTTGTTAATCCGAAAGCACAAGGTAAATCACTAACTGATATTTTTTTCCTAATGTTTCTTTCAAATGCACTGCTTCTTTTGTGAATGAGGATTTGCTGTGGACTCTGTAATTAAACTCAGTGTTCTGTTGTAGTGTCTATATGTGATACATGAGAAAACTGTTGTATTTCTAGGACATATGCTATGTAAATATACATATTCCTGTAGAATATCTGTAACTAGCATGCATTTATATATTTTTTTTTCATAAAATGTACGTAGTTGAGGAACGAACAGTGTTTTAGAAGAAGACTCTTAATTTGAAACTTAATGAAGCGCCTGTAGATGATTTAAAATAAAAAATATGAACACACTTTGTATTACTGTATCTGGGCTGTTTATTGAAATAATGAGCGAAGGACAACAGTGCCACCTAATGCACATTTTATGCCAGTGCATGTGGCTGCATACACTAATAAAAGTCCCCCCTTAAATCTGTTTGCGGCTATTCTGGAATGTACTGAATGGAATGCAGTGTGGGTGCTCCTTTGCCCAATAAGTGGTCTCCGTTGTTTCTCTACACAGGGCTTGGGCAACTAGATATCAGCCGTTCATAACTCCCTCCACGGGAGCGTCCGACCATCCACGCCGTTCATTACAATACATTGAGGCAACGTTCAGTCATGTATAAAAATATTGTAAAAAATAGTCCTATAATAGAAATTAATTACATATTTCATTTTATTAGAAAATATTATATTTTATAAGTATTTTATTAATTTGTAACTTAAAATCACGACATGATATTTAAATATTCAAGTCACCCAAGTAAACATTTAGCCGTTGATTCAACGTTGAAATAACGTAATGACAGCCGTCTAAACACCGTTCTCTTAAGGTTGAAAATGAAAGTTGAAAAGACGTCCAAACACAGACGTTGAAAAGACGACTATTAGACGTATTTTGGACGTCCATTGACGTTATTAATTGGTCCCGAAATAAATTACTTGTATAAAACGCATTTTGAACGTCCACTGACGTTATCGATTGGTCACCACTTAAGTAACTTATTAAGATGGATTTTGGACGTCCATTGACGTTTAAAATATGTCCTTGACGGACAGACTACTTTTAGACCTATTTTGAACGTCCAGGGACGTTCCTTGTTTACTGGGCCAGCGTTACATTTAAGGTATGATTTCAAACAAAACGTTTCATATTGTCTCTTTTTTATAGATTTTTCCATATAATACTTTAAAAGTCTTAATAATAATAATAATAAATTAATTAATTATTTCTGTTAACTCTCCTTGATACAGATTCCTGTGTTAAATCATCAAGCCACCCAAGATTCAAAGACTTCTGTCGTTTGAAAATGATCTGTGTTGATTTAATGAGGCCATATCCAGCAAAACGGGACCAGATCAGATCAGTGGGTAAAATAAAGCTTCACCTAAACCTTCTCGTGTTAGATTCATTCAGGCGGATTCTCCTCCTGGACTTTTATTCTAGAAACTGCTGCGGTTCGGACTGCAGCCTTTTATGGTAACTTCTTCCACACAAGTAAACTTCCAGAGCTCCTTCTGTGAAACCAAGCTTTATTAAGCCTAGGAAAATACATGATTGAAGGCGGTTCTGACCAATAGGATACGTGGAAAGTGAACCTACCTTAATTTTATCCAATCAGTGGTGAATATTGCAATAAGGGCGGGAAATGAGAGGTTAAACCAATAGAGGAAGTTCGCAGCTCAAATACACGCCTTGTATATATCCAATAAAGAACGTATGTGAGTTTATATGGGCGGGGAAAATCTTGTGTCCTCCAATCATGATTCTTACAATGATTGTAGAGGCGTGGTTTAGTCAGCAAGAGGTAAAACATTAGGCTGCAGCAGTTCAGCTCCTGAGTGGAAGAGGATTGACAGAAAGATCCTTTTCGCCTTTGCAAGGTACTTTTAGCTGCTTTAATGATTTGTGTGCGGCTTTTCTGGGCAGGTTAACAGCGTGCATTAGCGGAAAGACCCTCGGATAGTTTGAGCACTGACGTACAGCCTCTCCACGACTTTTGTTTGGGTGCTGAACTGCGAAACCCCGAGAGTGCTGCAGTAGTGTCTGGTCATCGCTTGTTGAAGTGTATTACAGTGTTTTTCATTCGTGTTTCATCCGTATTTCCAATTTGTCTGCGTGTGTACCAACATTACACATATAAACACACTCAGAACGTTGTGGTTCGTTAAATGATTAATTTCCAGAGAATCCCAGCCACCACACATTAGTTGGGCCCACATGGGTTGAACATTGAAAACAGATTCTGTAACTAAATCTGTTTAAATATGGCTGCCCCCATGTGAGGGACCCGCTCTATGGAGCTTAAACTGGTTCATTCAAGGAACAGACGACAATAATTTACATTTACAGTAAAAGTAATATTCTTTGCTTTTCTTTTGGTGGAATTACACGCTGCTAACTGGGTCCAAAATGGTTGTTGACTCTTGGTGGTTGTTGACTCTTACCTATACGGGATAAATGTGGACATTAAAGTAACATTAACACTCTAATTTGGCTCTCACATGGGCTCATACTGGTTTGTGTACATCCCAGATGCGCCCTATACTTAACCCATCCTGGTCCCATCACAGAGCCTCTGTGAAATCAACATGAAAGGCCTGCATTTAACCCATGGACAAAAGGTGCTGGTGTCCAGCTGGGCTGACCATATGGGCCTCATATGAGTGTGCTGGTGCTGGGAACCCGAGTTTGAAATTGTAACCTATAATATGCTGCATGGGATATTGTTTTACAGTTGTTTGGAAGTTAAATTGCATCCATTCTATATTATGACATTGACATAGCAAAATAAAATATTTATATATATATATTTTTTTAGATTTATCCCAGAAGTTATCAACAAAACATACACACTTTCTGTGACTGTGCAGATAGTAAATAAATATCTGTATTTGGGTTGTAGACATCATTGAGGATCCAAGGTCCTGTCACTACCACTGTAGGTTGCTCTACATTTAACCATTTCATATCAAACCCCCATATGAACCAATATTTATATCTCAGTGAGTGACTTACAGAGAAATTAAGGAAGTGGTGAATTTCCCTTTAACTGTCTGTCCTCGGCAGCACAGGTAGGTGTCGCAGTCACAAAGCTCCAGGGTCCTGGAGGTTGTGGGTTCAAGTCCCGCTCCGGGTGACTGTCTGGGAGGAGTGTGGTGTGTTCTCCCCGTGTCTGGTTGGGTTTCCTCCAAGTGACTGTCTGTGAGGAGTGTGGTGTGTTTTCTTTGTGTCTGGTTGGGTTTCCTCCAAGTGACTGTCTGTGAGGAGTGTGGTGTGTTCTCACTGTGTCTGCGTGGGTTTCCTCCGGGTGACTGTCTGTGAGGAGTGTGGTGTGTTCTCTCTGTGTCTGCGTGGGTTTCTTCCGGGTGACTGTCTGTGAGGAGTGTGGTGTGTTCTCTCTGTGTCTGTGTGGGTTTCCTCCGGGTGACTGTCTGTGAGGAGTGTGGTGTGTTCTCTCTGTGTCTGCGTGGGTTTCCTCCGGGTGACTGTCTGTGAGGAGTGTGGTGTGTTCTCTCTGTGTCTGCGTGGGTTTCCTCCGGGTGACTGTCTGTGAGGAGTGTGGTGTGTTCTCCCTGTGACTGCGTGGGTTTCCTCCGGGTGACTGTCTGTGAGGAGTGTGGTGTGTTCTCTCTGTGTCTATGTGGGTTTCCTCCGGGTGACTGCCTGTGAGGACTTTGTTGTGTTCTCCCTATGTCTGCGTGGGTTTCCTCCGGGTGACTGTCTGTGAGGAGTGTGGTGTGTTCTCTCTGTGTCTGTGTGGGTTTCCTCCGGGTGACTGCCTGTGAGGACTTTGTTGTGTTCTCCCTATGTCTGCGTGGGTTTCCTCCGGGTGACTGTCTGTGAGGAGTGTGGTGTGTTCTCTCTGTGTCTGTGTGGGTTTCCTCCGGGTGACTGCCTGTGAGGACTTTGTTGTGTTCTCCCTATGTCTGCGTGGGTTTCCTCCGGGTGACTGTCTGTGAGGAGTGTGGCGTGTTCTCTCTGTGTCTGTGTGGGTTTCCTCCGGGTGACTGTCTGTGAGGAGTGTGGTGTGTTCTCCCTGTGTCCGCGTGGGTTTCCTCCGGGTGCTCCTGTTTCCTCCCACGGTCCAAAAACACATGTTGGTAGGTGGATTGGCGACTCAAAAGTGTCCGTAGGTGTGAGTGTGTGTGTTGCCCTCTAGGGTGTATTCCAATGATTCCAGGTAGGCTCTGGACCCACTGTGACTCTGAATTGGACAAGGGTTACAGATAATGAATGAATGGATAGAATACCAGACGACATAGGTGTAAGTCAGCCGATTAATGCTGTTATAAACCTATGTCTTCTACATAACTCCAGGTATATATTTTCTATTTGTGCTGTGTGGCTGGTTGACCTTCAAGTTTAATGAGACCAACATTACTAAGGAATGTAAGAATTCAGTCAGTAGAGCAGCAGTTCTTTTATCTGCATTACCACACGCCTTAGTATTTTTAACTGACACAGTAAACTCTGACACTGACAGTGGGCCTATTCCTGCAGTGTATTAATCCTGCTGAGTTAATGTTGTTTTGGCTCCTGGGGTTTTGAAATAGTGGTGCAACAATACACACAGTGTGACAAAACAGGGGGTGTTTGCTATAATGGGTCTTTCACACACACGTCGAGCAGTTTCTTACACTCACAGGAAATAATGAGACAACTACTATCGCCTGAAAGTTTTTATTTGATTGTGGCCAAAGCAGAGGTTTTGTGACTGTGTTATACAGTCTCTCCATTCAGCGAGTCCATCTATTTTGAGAAACATTGAGAGTGTCTCAGTGTGTGCATCTTTGCAGTGGTAGTGATAGCAACCTAAGAGTCCAGTGTCTGCTGTACATATAGAGCCTGTGTGTTTATCATCTCTGAACGCACCTCTGAAGTTCATGTCCTTTTTACACTCCACACTCACACTGTTTTATTGAACTGGAACATTTTAGTGTTCTCTCAGTGAGTGCGGTGCCCAAATGTTTCATTAACGTTGCCCTCTAGTGGACAATTAAAGGAAGTGTCATTACTGTGTGTTGCCAGTCTTGCAGGTGTGTTATGACTGAGAAATCATCAAACAGTTCTAAACTCCACACCCTCAACACTGAGGTTTGGCTCTCTTCTCTTTAAAGGTGCCCCCCCCCCCCACCCCAACCCTCTAATTTTTTATTATTTTTATTTCTGACTCAGAATTCCTCAGTCTTACCAGAGCCAGACGATGGGCAAGAAAAGTCGAGTGAAGACTCAGAAATCTGGGACAGGAGCCACAGCAGTGGTATCCCCCAAAGAGATGATGAACCTGATCTCAGAACTCTTACAGAGTGAGTAAAATCCTCCACTATCGGGACCCCATCAATGATATTACGATGGGATTGAAGGCATGTGTAAATACGAGTGCAGAGGTCTGACCACATAATAATGTATTTATTTAATTCATTCATTCAATGTCTGCAAACACTTATCCAGTTAAGGGTCGCGGTGGCTCCGGAGCCCACTCGGAATCACTGGGCGCAAGGCCCTCACAGGGCGACACACATTCACTCACACACTCACACCTAGGGACACTCTCGAGTAGCAAATCTGTACTGATCAGTTCATTATGATGTGTGTGTATATGTGTGTGTGTTTGTGATCCAGAGTGCAGCAGTGCGGCTCCGTCTGCAGGTAAAGAGTGGGAGGAGTATGTGCAGATCCGTGCCCTGGTCGAGAAGATCCGCAAGAAACAGAAAGGTGCTCGGTTTAGTTTTAACAGACGATTAAGACGCATCCTCGTGGTGATTAATGAGATGACTCCTAACCTCCGAGCACTGCCTTGAAAGCACTGTCTTGGTCTTGTTGCAGGGATCTCTGTGACATTTGAGGGCAGCAGAGAGGATTATTTCTCTGAGCTCATGGCTTGGGCTGCAGAATGTGGAGCATCCTGTGAGGGCTTTGAGATCGCTAACTTTGCAGATGAAGGCTATGGCCTCAAAGCAACCAGAGACATCAAGGTTTGTGTTATGTTGTGTGCAATAATGACAGAATCATATCACGTGGCATATTTTTAAACCTTTATTGCTGCATTTTCCTAGTTATCTGATGCTATGATAGAATCTGTGATTGTAAAACATGACACTTCAGTAGCTGTTGCAGTCTGCATCGAACAGTGTTTGTGAGAGACGTATGGGTAAAGAGCAGCAAACTGACAAATGAATTACACTGTGTAAAGCTTGACTTATAGTAATAATGAAAAAAAACAAACATTTTTGTTATGACGAAAATGGGTTAAAAAAGTGGCAATACATAATTCTGATTAAATTTAGGGCTGGCCCCGAATTCAGATATTCGTTCATTGGGTAGATTTATAATTTTGAGGTTCTTGTGTTCGTTTATTTGGATAAATGTGGCAATAAAGTTGGGTGACCAGATCTGAGATGGTGAAAAAAAGGACACGTCTCCGGGGGGGTGGACGAATACTCACGTGCAGACTGACCAATTAAATGTTTACAGAGAAGGTTATCGACCAATAACGGTAGCTCTACAGTCAGACCGTCCAATCAGAAGATTTTAGGCTACTTCACCACGCCCCCTTCTCACTCAAGAAAACCAATCGGAGTAGGGGAGGGCGGGACTAGTTTGTGAACGAAACTTCTCAAAGTTCTATGTAAGCTCTAGAAAAACAAAATGGCGGACGTTTGTGAAATTCCGCCCGGACATCTTTTTAAGTCTAAAAAAGAGGACGTCTGGTCACCCTACAACCTTGTCAACATAAAACTCTTGAACGAAGCCTAAAACAGCCCAACACTCTACAGCAACCTACATACTATGAAGCATGATAAAGCAACCGTTCATTTTGTCAGCTTTACACTTCAAATTAGAACACCTCCACGGAACTCAGGTTTATTCGTGTACACTCTGGGCCCTTAGTGGCACCGTGTATGTACGAGTTAGCAAACGATTCAGCGAGTGGAGCCATGATGGGAGACACAGAGCAGCTTAGCCGGCGCTGAACGCTGATTCTCAGTAGGGCTGGCCCCAAGTATTCGAGTATTCAGATATTTGTTTGTTGGGTATGTATTCGGTTTCTAATTTGGATATTTCTGGATAAATGTGGCTATCGATAAAGGCAACGCTCCACCACATTCAGGCTCCAGCAGGAAAAACAATACTCTTCCCATTCCACCCATATTCAGCCTCATCAACATAAAAGTCTTTGTGCAAATGAAGCCTAAAACTCTCATTTACAATGAAGCGAGGTGACGCCACAGTTTATTTTGTCAGCTTTGTGCCTGAAATTAGAGCACCTCCGCTCAAATTGGTTAAGTTGTGTATACTCTTTGCCCTTAGTTAGCGAGCTAGTTATTAGTATTTCCCCTACCTCCAGCCGTCCCCTAATTCCGTCCACTGCCGTAAATGTTGCAATTCCGATCTCTCTCTTCGCCAATCGCACTGGGTAAAACAATAAAACATAAGATCAAGCCTTAGTAGGGCATTTAAACATCAGTCTTGCATGAAATCAAATATCTAAACAATATTTAAGTGTCTCTAACAGTGTTGTAATTCTTTGTGTGTGAAACTGCATGTGGAACACAACACTTTTCCTTTTCGCGACAGATATTTACCTCAGTCTAAAAGTTAGCTTAGCGGTTAGCTTCTTTTCTCTGAGGGGAAAATCTACCGCCATTGTAATCCTTACATGTAGAGTACGGATACCAACACAGGACAAATGTAATCTCATTGTGAACCTCTCAAAACCACTGAATGTAGTGGATTCACAAGCAGGGGAGGTGGTCGAAGTTAGGGGGCACTAGTAATCTTAACAGTATTGGCGCCTACTTAAACAAAAATGTTTTTATCTAAAAACATATTTTCTTTCAAAGTCAAGCAAGTCATTAATCTACACATATTTGAGTACTGAAAAAACGTTGATTTGAGAGAGTAAAGTACTTCTATTTATTTACAGTTAGTTAAGATTTCCAATATTGTAATTAAAGTGGCCGGAAGTTCGGGTAATTATGCTAGCAAGCTAGGTAGCAGGTTAGCGAGCCACAGCGGAGCCTGGAGAGGGTGGTATCAAAACAAGGGTTGAAAGCGGATTTTGTAAATGACAACAATATACAACACCCCACTCCCCGAATATTCGAATATTAGTCCTAAAATGCAGAAGCCCTAAAATGCTACTCAGATCAGCGCTAATTAAATTCTGATTAAATCCACCTCTAGTGCAACATTTTATCCACTGAATTTCCAGGGAGAGTGACAATTGTTGAATTACAATAACATCAGTCAGTAAAGTCCTGATTAACGGTTATGCACATTATTATCTTCATTAAATCAACATCTGCCATAAAATATTCCTATAGAGTTCAGGTCTGACCCTAATCTGTTTGAACCTGACCAAATAAATCAAGGCCTTGAGGAACATCTGAGTGTTAAAGCCAGCTGTGGCTTCCAAGAAAAAAAAAATTATTTCTACTGAGTGTTGAAGGATTGATCTGGGCAACCGAACCGGCATTTTGGTAGACAGGTTGTTACTGGAGAAATCAATTTTGTCCACTTCCATTCTAAAGCAATGTGATTGCTGTTACATATAGATGTGATAATCATTGTCATTTTCTCAGCGCAACTCGTTAGCTTATTAGAAACAGCCTGAATTGCAGCGTAACCTGAGCTTTGAAGGTTGTGGAAAAAATAGAAGCTATTGATTGGTCATCTTTTGCTTTCAGACCAAACTGAGTTCAGTGGTCAATATGCTTCCATACGACTGCAGCGCAAGTCCTTATTGACGTTTTCAATTGCCCTCATTCGTGCTGGTCGAAGCCCTAAAGCTACGATGTACTCAGCCATTAAATGACCCAGGACAACAGAGTGCACAATTATAGCCCCGTTTAGATTATCCTCATTACTGCAGATTGTGTTTAAATTTGTTGATGAGGGGCTGGCATTTTCCCCCCACTGTTTGACCGCTGGCTGGTTCAAGTTTGAAACAAGTTTTAGATGAAGCTGTCATGTTTTTCATCTATTGCTTACTGACCGTCTCTCCCACCTCTCGTCTAAAGGCAGAGGAGCTATTTCTGTGGATTCCCAGGAAAATGCTGATGACCGTGGAATCAGCTAAAAACTCTGTACTTGGTGAGATCCAACGCATGCACAAAGAAATGGGACCTTCTTGGACCTTAACTCATTAAAAAACCTATAACTCATTGTTTATCATTTTAGTTTTTAATTTTTTGAAAGTTTAACACATGATAAAGCTGATGTTTAATGTCAACTGTAAATCCACAGGCCCTTTATACAGTCAGGATCGTATCCTGCAGGCCATGGGTAATGTAACTCTGGCCCTCCACCTTCTCTGTGAACGAGCAAATCCGGCTTCTCCCTGGCTTCCCTACATCAAGACCCTGCCCACTGACTACGACACTCCTTTATACTTCGAGGAGGAGGAGGTGCACCACCTCCTAGCCACGCAGGCCATTCAGGACGTCCTGAGCCAGTACAAGAACACTGCGCGACAGTACGCTTACTTCTTCAAAGTCGTCCATGTGAGTCCATTACATCCTTAAGATTTGTTTTACTAAATGATTTAAGGTTCAGCATTAGCTTCATAGTTTGTAGGTTTACTTTTTGAAATCCTTCCTTAGGATGCTTTTATAACGATCACACTGGATCACACTTAGTCAGATCTGTGAGATGATTTCATAATCAGAAACATGTTAATCCAGGACAGGAATTGAGCATGTGATCTCATGGAAATATATTCTTGAAACCGTGCTCATTTACATATACATACTTATAATTACCATTTATCTGTATGAAACAAGCTTTAGTGATCATTGCACATCAGTAAATTTGTGGCAGTACACACACACACACACACACACACACACACACACACTAAGGGCAGCAAACATACATGCACCTGGAGTTCCAGGCAACCACTTTGGCACCTGGGGAGCATTTGAAGGTTAGGTTTCTTGCTCAAGGGCACTTCAGCTGTTGAGGCTGAGGGCAGAGCATGCGCTGTTTCTTCGTGCCCCCATTTTTCCTCCCAGTGTTCAGATCAAACCAGCAACCTTTCAGTCCCTAGCCTTTGTTCTATAGCCTTTAGGCCATGGCTGTCCCCCATATTTGGCTGTTATGTGGGCATGAGCTTGGTACAGGGACATTATAACAAAGTAAAAATGCTGCTGATTTTAAGACCTTATTGCAGCCAGTGCAGAGTGGGGCATTAATGACAAAATCTTTAAGCCTTAACATTAGCTACCGGAAAGAAATGAGTAGAAACTTTTATCTTAATGTCTTTTATATAAGAAGATGTTTTGCATGAGCAGGTGCACACACACTTCTCCCTTGTGGTATATTTGAAGAGAAAATGGCGGCACGGTGGTGCAGCAGGGAGTGTCGCAGTCACACAGCTCCAGGGGCCTGGAGGTTGTGGGTTCGATTCCCGCTCTGGGTGACTGTCTGTGAGGAGTGTGGTGTGTTCTCCCTGTGTCTGCATGGGTTTCCTCCGGGTGCTCGGGTTTCCTCCCACAGTCCAAAAACACACGTTAGTAGGTGGATTAGCGACTCAAGCGTCCATAGGTGTGAGTGTGTGAGGGAATGTGTGTGTGTGTCTGTGTTGCCCTGTGAAGGGATGGCGCCCCCTCCAGGGTGTATTCCCACCTTGCGCCCAATGATTCCAGGTAGGCTCTGGACCCACCACGACCCTGAACTGGATAAGGGTTACAGATAATGAATGAATGAATGGAGTTAAAAAATTAATGTTTTTTGTGCTAGTAAGGCTAGGTCTTGCTAATGTTGTCATAGATGCATACGTCCATAAGCTTAAAAAAAAACTCTACTCGTATTGTGTTATTTTAGCCAAACCACTCAAAATATGAATGCTTGTTTATTAGTTTATTACGCCTGATTATACATATGTCTTATGTGACTCGAAATAACTGCCCAGGGGCATTGCTAATACATTCACTAAGTGGGCACATTTTCTATAAGGACTCTGTATTATACTCACTAGTTAAGATTAAACTACACTAAGTTTTATCCTTTAATAACCATTGGCTCCTTTAAGCAGTCAATGCCCCAACTTATTCAGACTTAGTAGCCATATACAGCTGTCCTTTACTCTGTTCAGTGATCAGGTGTGGAAATCGGGTTTTAAAAGGTTTCTAGCTGTTGGCAGCACATTGGAGATGGGTAAAAGGAGCTTTATAATGCCCTCTTGCACTCAATTTCAGGGGCTCTGATAAGCTGCCATTGACATGGCTCTGAGTCTGTGATGCAGTGGCACACTGAAGCCAGTAGGGGGAGCTGTTATCCCTTTAAAAATTGCCCTCCAACCAGAAGTCACCTTTTACAGGTCTTATATTTCAGATTTATGTGACAAGGCTTAAGATCAGTTGTTAAGGTCTGACATTAACATTTTAATAAAGATAGTTTTAACCAAAATTATAAATGGCATTTTTTAAAGTCTTTAAATCCTCTGTCTGTGTCTTGTCAAATGTTCAGTGAGTGATTTCTGTGATGGCTTTTCACAGTTCTGACAGGTGTTCTCATAGTCCCCCTAGTGGACATGTCCCAAAGACAGTGCCACAGTTAAATAGGTGAAGAGTGGTTACCTGTCTTACACTTGTTGGTATAAATTAATGTGACATAATGTGGTCTGAGTGTATTTGAGACAAGTTTAAGGCTGGTGGCATTTTCAGATTATGTAAAAATCTAAATACCCCCCTCCACTCAGCAGTGACAGTATTTGTTCCCATAGTTGCAACATCATGTAAAACACACATTACACCTACTGTAGTGTTTATGACAACTCATTCTAAATTCATAGCCATGAAATGGAATTGGTCCCACCTTTGCTGCTTTAATAGCTTTCACTCTTCTGGGATAGATTTCTATGAGATTTTGAAGCATGAATTTTTGTCCATTCATTCAGAAGAGCATTTGTAAGATCAGACAATGATGTTGGATGAGAGGGTCTAGATCACAATCTCTGTTTCAGTTCATCACAAAGGTGTTTAATGCTGTTGAGATCAGGACTCTGTGCAGGGCATTGAAGTTTTTCCAATGAAAACTCACCCCACCATGCTTTCATGGCCCTTGCTTTGTGCACAGGGGCACAGTCATGCTGGAACAGAAAAGGGCCTTCTGCAGTGTTGTCCAAAATGTCTCGGTATGCTGAAACATTAAAGGCTAAGCACCACTTAATGGACCTCCATGAATATTCACATTATTTTAGTTACTGACATATAGAAGTATGAATTAAAATGAAAATAGCAGCTTAATTTGCTTTAAAACTGACAATTTTATTAAATTGACGGAAAAACCCGAGCTCGCTACGGAAATTCTTGAACGCGACCGTGACGTCACTGGTGGACAACAGCTGAACAACGCCGCGGTAAAACACCGTTATGACTGACTGTTATGACAGTATCTAGCTAAATAACCAACATTATTCATGACAATAGCCTAGCAATAAGCTAAACTCAAATGTAGAGGTACCGTTATTCTTGTAAATGTGATCGAAGTCGAACTCGAATTCATCCGACACTATAAACCTCCGTAATGCAGCTATGTAGCCGAGTATAATCTGAGCACCGAGTTTAGCGAGTCAAGCTAACGTTAACTTACACCAACTAAAACAGGCGAAGTGAGTGTCCTTACCCTGTTTACCTCCATGTTACAGAGGCTCTTGAACACCTTTCATTGGTGTCCTTACATGCCCATATTGTTGGAAAAGCGCCAGTGAAATGAGCTACAGATAACGGAGTGAGCGGATGGTCCTTTCCAAAGTGCCCGTTTAAAGTGGACAAATTTAGTCCATTTTCTGGATATTTTGGGATCTTTGGGCCATTTGTTCACAGATGTCCCACTGTACATTGAATGATTGCAGCCACAAACAACACACCTTTTCGTCATTTTTGCATTAAATTAAGTGCAGCTTCTAGAGTTGTTGTCCACCATCTACGTCACAGGCAAGACGCCTATTAGAGTTTCCCAACACCGTTGGAGTGGGGACCAACGGTCTTTTAAACCTTATTCCTTGAATTAGTAAGAAATAACATGTTTTCTGACGATCAATAAACACAAGTTAGGAACTCAAATTCCACTGTATTTATTTGTTTGACACTTTCATATCGCTGCTGCTTAGCCTTTAAGATTTTTCTTCACTAAAACTAAGGCACACAGCCCAATCTATGACAACCCCATAGCATTTTTGTATCAATTTGGTGATAAAAGTGGTGTTCTGACTTGGTCATGTAATGGTGTCATACCGTGGCCCAATATATGGTGTACATTCATTAAGCGAGTCATTTCAGTCGTGTGGAGGTGGTAAAACCATGGTAATTGTTAGATATGAAAGAAGCTTGTAACAACAAAACAGGGAAACACAACTAATTTGTTTCACCACCTCAAGCAGAAGCACCCTGTTGAGTACAAGGAATGTCAAAAACGCTATGAGGGGAGTTCAACAGATATTGTGAGCGCTAACCCAAGCAGACAGACCACACTGACTCAGCAACTTAGCAACTATTCTGTTTTTGTTTTGTTATTTAGAGTGAGGCTTTTAAGGGTGTTGTTTTATACTGTTGTTTACGTTTGCTGTGCACAAACTAAATTCTCTGCACTTTAGTTGTGTGGTGGATTTATATGCTATATTTATTTATTTTATACAGTGTCAGAATTTGGTAATTTACTGTTGTTTACAAAATAAGCTAATGTTTACACATTTTTTGGTGTTTCTCCTGAATATTTGAAAATGTTACATTTGTACTAAAATAAAACGTTATTTAATATAATTAATATATATTATTATTGGAAAATAATTCATATTCATATAACACTTATTTGCGGCACGGTGGTGCAGCAGGTAGTGTCTCATGGACTGAAGTTCTCATGGACTACTAACAATCATCACCAGTAGATTGACCAGAGGAGGATGGGTCACCCCTTGTGAGCCTTGGTTCCTCCCAAGGTTTCTTCCTCAGCTGGGGGAGTTTTTCCTTGCCACTGTCGTCCCTGGTTTGCTCACTTGAGGGTTTTACATTTGTCTTTACATTTCATGTCAAATCTTTGTCTTACTGGAATTCTGTGAAGCTGCTTTGTGACAACATCAGTTGTGAAAAGCGCTATATAAATAAATTTGATTTGATTTGATTTAGTGTCGCAGTCACACAGCTCCAGGGGCCTGGAGGTTGTGGGTTCGAGTCCCGCTCCGGGTGACTGTCTGTGAGGAGTGCGGTGTGTTCTCTCTGTGTCTGCGTGGGTTTCCTCCGGGTGACTGTCTGTGAGGAGTGTGGTGTGTTCTCCCTGTGTCTGTGTGGGTTTCCTCCGGGTGACTGTCTGTGAGGAGTGTGGTGTGTTCTCCCTGTGTCCGCGTGGGTTTCCTCCAGGTTGACTGTCTGTGAGGAGTGTGGTGTGTTCTCCCTGTGTCCGCAGGGGTTTCCTCCAGGTTGACTGTCTGTGAGGAGTGTGGTGTGTTCTCCCTGTGTCTGCGTGGGTTTCCTCCGGGTGACTGTCTGTGAGGAGAGGGGTGTGTTCTCCCTGTGTCTGTGTGGGTTTCCTCCGGGTGACTGTCTGTGAGGAGTGTGGTGTGTTCTCCCTGTGTCCGCGTGGGTTTCCTCCAGGTTGACTGTCTGTGAGGAGTGGGGTGTGTTCTCCCTGTGTCAGTGTGGCTTTCCTCCGGGTGACTGTCTGTGAGGAGTGGGGTGTGTTCTCCCTGTGTCAGTGTGGGTTTCCTCCGGGTGACTGTCTGTGAGGAGTGGGGTGTGTTCTCCCTGTGTCTGCGTGGGTTTCCTCCGGGAGACTGTCTGTGAGGAGTGGGGTGTGTTCTCCCTGTGTCAGCGTGGGTTTCCTCCGGGTGACTGTCTGTGAGGAGTGTGGTGTGTTCTCCCTGTGTCTGCGTGGGTTTCCTCCGGGTGACTGTCTGTGAGGAGTGGGGTGTGTTCTCCCTGTGTCAGTGTGGGTTTCCTCCGGGTGACTGTCTGTGAGGAGTGGGGTGTGTTCTCCCTGTGTCTGTGTGGGTTTCCTCCGGGTGACTGTCTGTGAGGAGTGGGGTGTGTTCTCCCTGTGTCAGCGTGGGTTTCCTCCGGGTGACTGTCTGTGAGGAGTGTGGTGTGTTCTCCCTGTGTCTGCGTGGGTTTCCTCCGGGTGACTGTCTGTGAGGAGTGGGGTGTGTTCTCCCTGTGTCAGTGTGGGTTTCCTCCGGGTGACTGTCTGTGAGGAGTGTGTTGTGATCTCCCTGTGTCTGCGTGGGTTTCCTCCGGGTGCTCCGGTTTCCTCCCACAGTCCAAAAACACACGTTGGTAGGTGGATTGGCGACTCAAAAGTGTTCGTATGTATGTGTGTGTGTCTGTGTTGTCCTGTGAAGGACTGGCGCCCCCTCCAGGGTTCCACCGCGACCCTGAACTGGATAAGCGCTTACAGATAATGAATGAATGAATAATAAAAGTATTTTTCAGTGTTTTGTCATATCGCCAAGGATATCGTTATCGCTAAATTACCCTTAAATATTGTGATGTGATTTTATAATATATTTCTTTTTATAATGTCCCCCACCACTAATCCAAAGGCATAAAGTCTGTGAGGTCTTGGGGTCTGAGAGAGGAGAACATTGGTCATTAATGTATTGTGAAATCTGACGGTGTTTTACTCCAGGTATATCTTTCATTACAGCTGTGATAACGGAAGGTGAATAATTATCGTGAGTTTTGCTGTTTTGTGCTGTCTTTTTATGTTTTCTACATCAGTTAACATTTTAAGTTCTGCACTCATGTTCATCTGACATTTTGTAAGGTAGCGTAGGATAATATTTATCATACAATTACTGTGACACTCTGGAAGCATCTGATATAATTTCACCACTTCATCCCTTAGTAAAATATATTAATCATGGGATATTGCTCCCAAATTTAATTCAAATTTCTCATAATATACGTTCATATTGGACATTTTTTTTTTCCTCTTCAAGTGAAACGCTGATATGACTGTTCATTTAAAGGCGTCTGTGATCAGACCAATAAATATTACCCTTGTTTGTGTTCCTCTTCTTGGCTATTAAAGAAGCAATAATCTGCTCTGCTCCTAAGAATTTCACTCAAAACGTCTGCCGGTGTTTTTTTTGTCTCTTTCATTAGATGACTGTCAATTAGGCAAAAGGTAATATTTCACATTATTGTCAAGATAAGCCATCAAATATTCATGGGAATAGTTAATGTATTTGTCATTGTGTCACCCAGTCTATTGACATTTTTCTTTATTAAACGTTTCCCAGTCCTCAGCTGAAGGGGGTTGAGTAATTAGGCGGAGCTTTATTGTTTTCCCTACCTCAGCCTTGTCTTAATCAGCTGAATTTGTGCCAATTTGAATACAGTAATATGTCCGTGACAAATAATTAACAGAGGAAATCTTGTATCCTTTGGCTCCTTTCATCAGAGAGTTCATCAGTTTTGGAGGAATGTGTGTGTGTGTGTGGTTGGTGTACTCCCTTTGGTTGGAGCGTGTCCACTAGGTGGCAGTAGTGGGTTGATGTTGGAGATGTATGGAGTCTGAGACCTAGACTTTGAAAAATTCAGAAGCTCGAGATTGCCTTAACTTCTAGGAGAACCAGAAGTTCAGGGCACACACTCGGTCGTCTGTGTGAATTGACAGTAAACAGATCTTCAGTGATGAGGACTTATAAGCTGTTGTCTTTCTATCTGTTGGAGGTAGAATAAATAGTTCTTACAGAACACTTACAGTATGCTCTGCAGACAGCAGTGGACAAGACCATACAAACACTGTACAGCCATTAAGCACAGGAAATAAGCTGCAAATCCACAGCAGCAATAACATTTGTGTGTGTAGAATGACTGGTGTTCATTTACTAAAGGATAGTAAGCAAAGTCTCTCATGCTAATGGATAGTAAATGAAGTCTCGCATGCTAAAGACTAATAAGCAAAATGGCAGGTAAACAGTCTCTAATAGTAATAGCTGGTAAAATGTGTCCAGCACAAGTAGCTGGTAGGTTCCAGTGGCCAATGTGCTATTTATTTATTTAATTTTTTATTTTTTTCCCAGTCTTTTAGCTGAAGAGTCAGAAGTGATATGTGCATATAACACTCTTTCTTGCTTGGCTGGAGAATTCTCTTTTTTCTTCGGACATGGGTGGCGTGGTGGTGGTGGTGGAGGGTGTCGCCTTGGCCCCTTCGGATAGTGTCCTGTCCACACTCTCTCCTCTCCTCCCCTCTTCCCCTCCTCAGGTTGGAGCTGGTGTCACTGTAATGACTACTGTCAATGTCAGCCTCTCTTCTGAGGCGGCCGCAGATGACCGGGCTGGAAAATTAGCTTGTCGCATCGGCTTTGAATTGAATTGACCTGATTGTACCTTCCGCACATGTTGAGAAAGGAGACTGACAACCACCCCCCCCCCTACCCCACACCCTCCTCCTCCTTCTCACAATCACCACCAGTCCCCTTTATTCTGCCCCCACCCTCTCCCTCCTCCCCATCTGCATGGGCTGGAAAGGCTAGGCCCTCTGTCTGCTGGAATTGGGAAATCTGTTTTCTATATATTTTCTGGTGTGAAGAGGGATAGGTTGTTGTCAACGGCGACTGCCCTCTGAGGCGTATCTGAGTGCCTTTCCTGTCCGCAGGGGACCAATGATCGCTGTGCCGTCCTCATCGGGGCTGTATGTGTGTGTGCGGGGTGGGGGGGTGGACCTCATAAGGTGACCCCCAGTATGCAGCGAATGCAAAGTAACCTTGGTGTGCTGCATCTGCCGCCGTTGATGAGAAATGAATAGGGTCCCTGCGGTACACTCTCACCACCCCCCGCGCCGTATCTCACAAGATATTTGTCTGACCTTCCTGGTGTGGCGAGCAATATAAGGGTCCGTAACAGTGTGTGACTAAGTCACCTGCATTTTTTTATTGTTTTGTAGCTTTTTTAAAAATATTGGGTTAATATTTTCAGTGGGTTAACGTCTTTGATGTTATCAGTGATAACAACTGCATGTTGTAATTGTGTATTAGTCGTTTCTCACTCAGAGATTTTTGGAATAAACCATGTGACAGAGATTTTAACCTTTTAATCCACACAGCGTTGGTTTGTAGGGAGCAGAGGAGCCTTGTTTTGCAAGAAAAATAATTTTTGGTACATGTTTGAGCAGGATATTCTTAGTACAGTTCTTGGTGGCGTAAAGATTGAAAACCTGAAGAGAAGGATTGACCATTAGTGATGCAGTCTGTTTATGAAATAGGGGGAAAAAATCAATGCAGATTGAGCGGTAAGATGCAGACGGATGTTCCTCGTGGCAGCTCTCTGTAAAGCTGACCACTATTTCGAATGGGGCGAGAACCCAAGAAGTCCTCCGAGGACCTGAAGTCGTCCTCCTGCAGACCAGCGACCAATTAGACGCATCCCTTTGGCTCGTTAAAGAAATCTGGAGCTCCGCGTGAGAGCTTTTGTTTTTTAATTGATTTACAGAACACCCCCCCCCAATCCTGGCCACCGCACGTGGTGCCAGTGTGGGCTGCTGTAGCACATGATGAATTACCTCTCTCTGGTGATGCTAATGCATCAAGAGCTCTAGCCGCAGAAGACCCCCACTCTCACTTTCTCTCCAAAAAAGAAAAAGTCTCTCCTCATCAACTGCACCACCCACAACCTACCGAGGACCCCTCTTTTCGCATATCACATTCTTTCATGTCCTGTTTTTCTTTGTGTGCGTCTTTGGACGGCTCTGAGTCTCGGGCGTCTGTCCAGCTCAGACAGAACTGCCCCCCCGAAGAGGGCTGCGCCATCTCCCCGGAGCCTTACCACTCCATTCAACCAATTATTGCCCTAATTGAGTCTATTAACGTGTCCAGGTGCTCCAAGGTTGCTGATCTCAGCGGGCTGAAGGTGCTGCTAATTCCTCTTTAACCCCTTAAACCCTGAAGGCCAGGATGTGGGCCCACATCTCAGTTTCTCTCTCTGATTTAGAAGCATTGTAGTGTTTAAATGAATGTAACTGAATAATAACATTCACACTCCGCACCCTGAATAAAAAAACGTTTTCCTGCGATCGCTTCAGCACCTAAAGTTGTGATTGGAGATGATTTGCTGTCCAAAGGTTTGCTCCCTTTCTTCTGTCAGGTTTCTAATATGATTTATATAAAGTGTTTATTTATTTATTTATTGAACGCGAAGCTCTGTGCAGCTTTTTTTTTTTTTGCTCAAACTCAGACCTTAGCGTTCTCAGTTGCTGGCTTTAACCACCGCTTATCTTTTAATGGTTGTCTATCAGAGGTTTGTGAGCACCACTTCAAAGTTGGTCCATGGACGGACAAGTCCTTCAACAGACTTTGAAGGAGAAAAGGAGGAGTGAAGGGGTTAGGGCCACATTGTTGACTGGAGTGTCGCAAAGTGTTTAAATGATCCTCCAGTTTTTATGCATTTTTTTCATGTAGTGAGTGAAACACAAAAGTGAGAGGATGTGTCAGAAGGCGTAATGATAAGTAACGATAAGAACCGAAGGTGTAAATGATTGCTCAATAAATCGAACGGTAGTGAAAGGTTTTATTGATTATAGAAGTAACCCTCATTTGCAGCCTAAGTGGCATTTTGCTCTCGGTGGCGCCTCTGTGATGTCAGCGCTTTCCTTTGTATTTAGGCCTGGCCTGTCACCCCTCATCTGCACCTGGGTATGGTCTGTTGTATCTTGGCCAGGGACCCGGCGGAGTGACCGCAGGCGGGGTCAGGACTGGCGGGGATAGGGAGTAGCGAGGATCAGTGGGTAGACGCTGGCGCTCGCTCCACTGTAGACTTGAATCAGTGTCAAAACTGGACCTGCCTTCTACAGGAAACACTGCGCTGGGCCACAGGCAAAAACTGAGACCTGACCACACGCTTACCTTTAGCACAGAACTCTCAGTCTCAGAGCACGTGTGTGTGTGTGTGTGCGTGGGGCAGACCAGCGTGGGGTAGTACAGGGCTCAATTAGTGTCAGTGAAATTGATTAATGGGAAGAGACACGGAAGGTAAAAGTTAGCTACCACCTCTGAGTGGTTTCATTTCATGCTTATCCTACTCTGTTTGAGTGTATCTAATTACACTGTTTGATATGCGCATGTATCGTCCGAAAGAGAAAAGGGAAAAAAAAAGAGGCTTTCTGATGTCTGTATTAAACAGTATTGTTTTTCAAATCCTGATTACTTTTATATTAAACTGTTTACTAAAAATACTATTGTACTAATAATAAGCTTTAACTTTTCAATAGAATAATAAAAACATTTATAATCATTTAATGAAAAGGAAGGCTGGGCATTTAACCTAAAATCGACATTCAGAACTTCTAATCTACATAATCTTGTCTATATCGATTTTTATTCTATGTCCCCACTGTGTGTTCATGTACTGTCCCTTTAAAACCACGCTACCAAGCTGTTGTCACGTGATTCTGGCCCCTATCTGCCACATGGAGGAGAACCTAAACGCAGAGGCCGACCGAGCGACTCGAGCTCGTACCAAAGAAACCCACTGCATCTATGGTTTGGACGTGGTGTGTTTTGACTATAACTAAGAAAAACACTGAACAAAAAGAAGGCAAATGTAAACGCTGAGAACCAAACGCTTCAGCGAATAAGTCTCACAAATATAAACAGTGCTCAAAAAACAACAGAGGAACAAGCTCCCTGCAACATTAGAAAAAATATCTCAGCTTTAGTACGCGAGCATATTTACGGTACAAGCCTCGTCACTGAACTCTGAGAGTCAAAAATCCAAAAACAAAATAATCATTCATTAACCGTAATCGTGATAAAATGTACAGTTAATCGTGATATTGATTTGTGCTCATATCGCCCAGCACTACCATGCACGGTGGAACCTCTACCTACGAACTTGATCTGTTCCGTGACCCAGTTCCTAAGTGGAAAAGTTCGTTTCTCGAGTCAATTTTCCCCATTTAAAATAATGGAAAAGCATTTAATGGGTTCCAGCCCCCACCCCGAAAGTCACCCTTTTTGCACTGATATATGTTTACAACACTCTCAAATTAGTAAAAAAAAAATACATGTAGCGTTACTAAAAATAAAAAAGAAATACAGTGGAAACAGTAATAAAAAGAAATAAAGTTGTAAGTGGTTACACATCGCTACCTTGAAGATGTAACGACTGGCTGGAGGAGTAACACAGGCACTGGCTGTATGACAGGAGGTGGGGGGTGGGTGGAATAACGGCGAGTAGGCGGTGAATGTGGGGAGACGAAGCGTAGATACGGCTTAACTTAGCACGAATTTCGATGTCTGCTATTTACACTAATGCTAAATTGCTAAAGCTACAATGTGCTAATCTTAAAAGCTCACTCCAGTCTGGGCGCTGGGAGACTCACCTATTGGGGTCAGTGGCCATTTCCAGCCGCCGGCTCGGCGGAGGCTCGGGATCGTTTCTAGAGTCGTGGTTCGTTGGTGGAGGCAAAAAATATTAAAATGCCCGGTTCGTATCTTGGAAAGTTCGTTAGTGTAGGCGTTCGTTAGTTGAGGTTCCACTGTACTATGAAATATTATATAACATTATCAACAATACATCTTTTCCCAATGCCATGAGAGAAAATGTACCAAAGACAAAAAAAACCCCACACTAATAAAAGCTTTAATTTCTGGCTTAAAATTTATTTAGACGTCAGTAGTAAATACATTTGTTTATTTGTTCTTTGTAAGAAATCTTTACTCTGATTCAGCGTAGCAGTAATAAACACATTCACAAATACAAGCAGTGTTACTCCTCTTATTTAAAACTAGAATGTTATTATTAATAAAAACAAGCTAACAGCTAACGTCTTTAGCTTAGAGACCTTACGACAGCGGAAGGAAAAGCATCTTTAACATTGAGCGTCTATTAGTGTTAAATTCAGTTTTATTTGGAGATTTCTCTATGATGTGAAAGTCAGCTGATGCGCTGAGGTTATGTGAATAATAATAACAACAAAAATGACATAAATGTAGGTAGATGATTTTGTTCTTACGGTGGCGATAAGCCTGAACAAATTCCACATCTGTAGGTGAGTTATTATTTGTCCTGTGTGACGCAGTGATCATTTGATTAATGCAAATGATTTTTTTGTGCGCACACGTAAGGTGATGAATTGCTTTTTCACTCCCTGCTGAGGCAGTGGCGGTGTGTGGAGCTCCTCGGCGAGGATCGGGGGGCTTCATTTACTCGGACGAGGAGAGCCACACACACAGCCTTGGGAGCACCTGGGTGGGGAGGAGAGCTGCATGGTTCTCTTTCACATTCATACCTCTGTCTATTTTTATGACTCATTTTGCATGTTCAGGAGGGTGCTTCCGTCTGAGTTAGACCCCGGCATTCTTTGCTGCTCCTGCTCTTTTTTTTTTTCTCCACTGTGCCCCCCCTTCTCTGCAGGAATGGAGCTTTTTTACCCCCTCTATGACACCCGCTGCAAATGAGCCCTTGGAGGGAGTTGGTGTGTTCCTTTAAATGTAGATTTCTGTGGCACCAGTGGCTCTCTGTCACCCAAATTGATGAAGCAGATTTATGACGGCTGCTGGGCACAACAAATTAAGTTGACAGTGATGTATGGGGGGCTAATGCCACGATGATCCCTCAGTACCACCACTGGACGCTCCTACCTTCTCCACGCTCTTGTTAGGATGTGTTAGGCAGCCACATAATGAAATTCCACTGACTGATTTGTGTGTGTGTGTTTTTTTTTTCTCCCTGTTCTCTCTCTCTTTCTCTTCTCATTTTATTCTTCTTTTCTTTTGCCTCTCCTTTCTCTCCGCCCCTGTCCTTTCTCCTCGTCACCTTCGATCCCCAGACTCATCCCAACGCAAGCAAACTGCCCCTGAAGGATGCTTTCACCTTTGACGACTACAGGTTGGTTGGAACGTCCTAGCACTCGTCCCGAATTGGAACTTCTCCTCTTTGACTCTTTGAGGAAAAAAAGAGAGAGTGGGGGGGAAAGGGAAAGAAAGAAAAAAAAGAGAACAAGTGCGGGGTGGTTGTAAGGCTATGAAATGGCCTCTTAAAGTGAGGCGTTTGTTCTCATTGTTCTTTCATTAGCACCAAATTATCTGTGAGGGAATTATTTATCATTGGTCCCCTTTTATCTCCGGATTGTTAAGCATGATGCAAGCCTTTGCTCCCGCTGGGCAACGTGTGAAAGGAATGAAATAGCATCTTGTCATAGTTAATGCTTCAGTCTTCAGTAGCCTTAGAAATTTTAGATTTTTATTAATTACAACAGGATCATTTGTAGAGGTAAGACAAAATGTTCTGCTCTCCGTGGATGTCCAATAAACGTCCTAAAGCCAGGACTAAAAATGCCCAACTGAGATGATTTTAGTGGTGAAAGGTTACTATAGTTTCATACGAATACTTTATATTACTTAGTAACTTTTGGTAAAAGACGAGCTCTGTAGGGTTCTTACACTGCACAGCGTTACTGTTGAGTCCTGTGGATACTGAAAGTAATGCTCCCTGTGTGTTTTAGGTGGGCTGTGTCGTCTGTGATGACCCGTCAGAACCAGATCCCCACCGAGGACGGCAGTCGGCTCACCCTGGCTCTGATTCCACTGTGGGACATGTGTAACCACACCAATGGCCTGGTGAGTCCTCACACACACACACACACACACACACTCACACTCCAGGGCCTAATAGAGCATTGGAAGTTTGCTTTTCTTTCCTAAACTGGACATCAACACTGATATCTCCCAGATATTTGCTGTGGTGTGTGTTGTACCTCATGCAGCTGTGAGGTGCATATCATGGGGATTTGTGCGAACAAGCTGTTTCTAAGCAAACCTCTAAAGTAATGTTGTTTTCTGTTGATTGTAGCTGCGTCTCAAGGGATGTTTTATATTTATTTGAATAATTTGTCTTTGATTGCATTCAATGCCTCATGCCACAGAGCAATATATCGCCCTTTTTTTCCATTTGTGTGGGAAATGCATTTATATCTTACGATGAATTTTTTGTTTGGAGTTGTCATATGTTCTGAAAATGGGAGTCATTAAGATGCTTAATGAAATGCCTTCCTGCTATTCCCCTGGTTTAGGTTTAATAAAAATGCATCGTTTCTATAATAGTTTTGTTTATCGAGAAGTTGTGACAATTTAGCCAGGCTTTATTAAATTTGATTAATTTCTTTACATTTTCAGTGATTTGATTTTGGAGGTTCATATTTGTACACGCACTGACTGAGGTTACGTTTTGAAATGTATTCAAGCGTCTTAATCTGTCTTAGAACACCCTCCCCACCCCCCCTCCGTGAAATGTGCCCTAAACACAAAAAGCTTTTTGTATTTATTTATTTATTTAGGTTTGTGTACGAATATTTTATTAAATAATTAACCTATTTAGAGCTCTTCCTCAGAAAGACTGTGTCTAGGAGGAACACTCAGTCTCAGTTATTCATTTTGTTTAAGAAAGTACACCTGAGTCTTTTTTTTTTTTTTTTTTTTTTTTTCTTTCAGATTACAACTGGTTACAATCTGGAAGATGACAGATGTGAATGTGTTGCTCTTCAGGATTATAAAGAGAACGAGCAGGTGAGCACTACGCCGTGCTTCTGGAGGTCGTTCACACAGCTTCCAGGGTTCATTCTTGGCACATCAACACAGTCTTACGTTTAATTTTATAAAATGTCACCTCCAGCGTTAGAACATCAGAGCAAATGAAATCCGACCCAGTCGGTGAATCATGACGTACACAAAAACTCAAATTCTGAATCACGTGTCTTAATAATAGACACAGTGCAGGTTTAAATATCATTGGCATTAGAAGAGATTTTAAGATCTTTAATCAAACATTTGAATAAAAAATTATGTCACAACAAGTTATTTTATGATTAAATCATATACTGAAACGATATACAGGAGGTCCTTGGGTTACGTCAGTCCCGAGTTACGATGTTTCCTGGTTACGACACATCTCCCGTTTACTGTATAAAGCCTTGTTTCGACTTACGTGGTTTTGCGACGTAAACGTCGTAACGTAAACTTTGTGTGTGGTGTGCGCGGCGCGGCGGAAGAATACACGGTTACGCGGCTCGGGCCGAGGAGGATAGGTGTTAGGATAGGATAAGTGCTCACAGTATGTTATTTACGTACAGTATGTACGTATGTTCCGACTTACACCGAAAATCGGTTTACGACGCGACATAGGAACGGATCAACGTCGTAAGTTGAGGACCCCCTGTATTCTTAACTACATTTGTATAATAAATTCATTCACAGTGCTGTGCATCTTTCTCTGTCCAGTTCTGTCCGTATGTACTGTATGTGCCTATTTGAAAACTCCAATTAATAAATAATTGTAAACAAAAGTGCCATAAAAGGGGCAAAGAACCCCTTTTCAAAGTTGAAACCACATTTTTAAAAAGTCCTAAAGAGACCCTCGACATGTTGTTTCCTTGCATGTTAGGAGCTGAAATTCAGCCACAGTGTTGACTCTCTGCGAGACTTCCATTGCGCTTGTCTTGTCTCTCTCCAAAAATGGCTGCCTCTGTTGTTTTGGGTGTTTTTGGCATATTTTTAATGATATTTTAGAATCATTTTAAACATGTACCCCCAACCAAACGTATTATGTGATTTCCGAAATTGGATCAGGGCCTCTCTGTCCACTTTCCTTGTACATTTTCAGGTTTCCATTCACGTGTTCCGCGGCGTTTCTCTCTGCTCGTGGCCATGTGATGCATTTATCAGCCGTCGGCCATTACAGAGGCCCGTGGGTAATATCAGAGCGGAGGCATTCAGCTCCAGCCGCAGGGAGAGAGGGGATAGGGGGCACGGCTGACAGGCCAGGTAGACCCCCCCCCCCACCAGCCCCCCGCCCCCATCCTCCACGGCAGAATGTGAATTATTTGATAAGATTCGAGGAGACAGCCGGTAGAGGAAGAAAGGGACAGAGGAGGCTGCTGTGTGGGACGGGAGGAGCTTCCGCAACGTCTCTCAGTGCCAAGCCGCTTGATCCTTGATTCCGCCAAAGATTTCACATGGGACTCGAACTTGTAGCAGTGGCTGAAATCGGGGCTTCTCTGTGTCTCTCTCTCTCTCTCTCTCTCTCTCCTTCTCCCTCCCTATCTCTCTCTCTCTTTCTCTATCCCCTACTCTTTCTTTATCGGGCTCTCTCTGGCTCTCTCGTCGCTGCGAGTGTTATATGGAGGAGGGAGACGTGAGTGGGGTTTGGAAGGGGACACAACTGCAGCTGAGAAATTGGTGGGAGTTTTTCGGGAGTGGAATTCGAGTATCAATATTCAACATTTTGATGTTTTATTACAGTGTTATTTCATAATTCATTGGTTCCCAATGTTTTTGCACAGTGCCCCCCACAAATTGACAAATATATGGCACATGTAGAATCCTCGGAACAGACAAAACTACAAGAGTAAAGGGAGGAGAATAAAAAGCTATTGACGCAGTGGTTAAATACCCAGTCAGCCACCTGTAACTATAAACGTTATACATTTTTCCCCCCTTATAATTGATCTAAATCAACCAGGGTCAGAAATACCAAATGGAGACAGACTCCTCACAGGCAGTGTTTTGGTCCTCTCCTGTCTCCCAAGTTAACCTCTGATCTTACGGTCTTTCGTTTCAGATCTACATTTTCTATGGCACAAGATCCAACGCAGAGTTTGTGATCCACAATGGCTTCTTTTTTGAGGAAAATGCACACGACCGAGTGAAGATTAAACTGGGCGTCAGTAAGAGCGAGAGGCTGTATGCCATGAAGGCGGAAGTTTTGGCTCGTGCTGGAATCCCTGCGTAAGTGAGACTGCTTGAAGTTTAACGGTAGGAGTGTCCCGATGAAGAGTTCATGCTTCGGTCTGAGTCAGAGTCCTTTGAAATATTGACTCTCTGCTTTAACATATTAATGCTGTTCCAGTATTCTCCAATACAGTTAAGCTGCTAATTATTTTTGAGGGCTACAGTAAAATCTATTAATTTTTGATTACTTTTATATGACGTCACATACAAACGGTTGCATTTTACCTTTTTTTTAATACTCTTATAAAAAGCAATGTGTTTTTATCATCATTTCACACGCAGACAATGTTTGTGGCAGCGAATCTACCACACACACACACACACACACACACACACACACACACACTAGTGATTAAGTACACTGAAGATAAATGCACATCCCTGGAGTGGTGCTCCATGGCTCTTTGTGGGACAGGTGCCTTAATCAATGACACATCAGCTGTGGCTGTTGAGGGAGGAGAAAGTGCTTCTGCATTTCCCCAATCCCCATTTTCCCAATGCTCCATGGGAGCGATCTGGTGAACTTCTGGCCGTCGGTAGTCTCCCAACTAATCGTCGGGTCTCTCATCAGAACAAAGCAGTTAAAGATGAGTGAATGAATGAACGATAGCTGTAACACAATCTACAAATATTCCCACACCGCATTTAACGTTTTGCAGTGTGTCTAATTGCCAAAAATTATGCAACAACTTGATGCCATTTTTATGACACTATCTCACACTGGATTCAACCAGGACATTAACCTTGTCAACCAACGTCGGCGAAGATGAGCTTTATGGGTGAGCAGAGGTTTACAGAAAAACCCAGTTCTGTGTTTAATTTTTATCCAGTTTTATTGCATCTTCACTGACATTTTTGGGCCTGTACCTTTGATCTCTTGTTGATTAGTTTTTAATTCTGCTCTTTTTTTTTCAAAATGCCATTTCTCTCCACGAGTGCTGTGACATTAGCTGATCTTGAGGCGAAGTTGATGTTTATAGATTGGGTTTATAACTCGTTCTGCTCTCTGTGTTTTAAACTTTAGAGATGTTGACAGATCTGACAGCAATTTTTTTTTTGCTTTTTGCTTTTGATGTGAAGGGTTAATCTTCCCCTATTGGATCTATTCTATATGAAGCACAGGGCCATGGAGTAATTCAATTGTGCAGTGAAACCTGCAAAACGTATTTGTAGTGCAATATTGTCTACTCAATCGTCCGTTTATTGTCTCATTGATCAATAGCCCGAAATTCATGAAAACGCCGGCCGTCCAAAATTACCTTTTTTGATTTGGCTTGAGTGATCGCTCTCCTTTTCATCCAGTGTCGGAATCACACAGGAAGAGGCCATGGATAGGCTCCGGTAATTAAACGGTAAATTATAAATGATTGAACGTGTTTTTAAAAATGCATCGGGTTCGCTGGCCTCTCATTGCTTCAGATCAATCAGTTGTCATGTGAGGGGGAGCTGCTGTGCGCTCGGTTCTGGGCAGGAGGCTTCCATTAGCTCCTGTGTGCCCTACCTGCTGGAGTTAATTAGGGTTTAATTTGAGGGTGGGGTTGTGGGGGGTGGGGTAAAGGGCCCCTCACTGTAAAGCCTCACTTTGAACCATCTCCTGTCCTTTAAATCTGCAGGTCCAGTATCTTTGCCCTGCACTGCAGTGAGCCACCCATTTCCGCTCAGCTCCTGGCCTTTCTCCGGGTCTTCTGTATGACTGAGGGTAAGAGTCTGAGGTGTTATTTTTCAGAATTACCAGTGTATGTGTGTGTGTGTATATCAGAGGTGATTTCTCTAAGACTGCAAGGGAAGCTCAGCTTCCCCTAAAATGTCAAAAAATAAGTGATCAAATATATACTGTTGTGTGTACGTGTCAATGAATAAATTTGCACTACAATGCGATTAACTTTTGTTCAGAATCAGCTTCTTATCACTGGTAAAGATGCGGCTTTCCTCTCAATCATTCCCGCAGCTTCACAGTGCTTTAAACAGTGAGGACGCTGAGCGTCCACAGAGTTCAATAGCGAAGCAGTGAAACGAGACGAGTCATTGGATAAATGCTGGGCTTTGTCCCGCCCATCGGACGCTCAGCGTCTCTGGGGGTCTATGGGGCAGTGGGCTGGCCTCGGCTGGCCCGGACGCTCAGCTTCTGCATGATGATTGGATGATCTGTCTGAGGCTGAATCCCTTTTTGATTGACAGCGAAATGAGCGAATCAGCGATCTTTGGTGTAAAGATCCGTGGGAGCGCAGGCGGACACACTTCACATGGGCCAAGGCCATTTAAGCCTAGCTCTGCTGGACATTGAGAGGACACTAGTCAAGTCCCTGGAAAAGACGCCTTGTTGGTACGACAGGGTCACAGATCATTTTCTTAAAAAGGAACGTAGGGTAGAATTTACGTATAAATAAACCGACACATTTTATGATGTAGGCCGAAACTGAGCTTCCCCTCCTTGAACGACCAGCATCCGCCACTGATTGAGATATATATATAATGTTATATCACAACGTTGTCACCCATACAGTAGCACTTTTGGAGATTTTCACTGCATGGTCCCTACTACACGCTTTTTGAGACCTGGTAGCTCATTCCAGGTACCTGTAAATGTAGCCATTGATGTAGCACATTTTGGATTTTGGGACTAAACATGGCTTAGTCGTGCACCAGTTCACACAGATCAGTAGAGTTCTTCCAATCCTTGTTGCACCATGCAGCTTTTGCTGGAGTCTTTTGTTGGCCACCGATCCAAGAGGCATTTAAACCTCTTAAAAAGTTCACATCGTACTTTTACAGAGTTGAGTAGGATACGATGCAGTGGAGTAGCTCCACTGCAGTCCATTTATTGCACTACATACTTGTTTATACTGATACTCCCCAGCATCGGTAGGTACTATTAATATAATGTCCAGGTACATTTAATATGCATACTGGTGGATGGTTTCTTTGGCAGGGTTTCAGAACATGGCATCCATGTGGAATTAAGTAATTAAATGAGGATTGAGATGTCAGATGCTTTCTCAGCACTAAAATTATACCTGTGGTCAACACTTTGTTACTACAGCAGTAATATGGTCAAATCCCCTAAACCCCAGTCTGAGCCAAACCTCTCAGCCCTGGGCTTGAGCCTCCCTGTAGCTGCCTGCAGGCTTCCCAAACGAACGGCAGGAGATGCTTCTCCTCCTCCCATACCTACACAGAGAGAGAGAGAGAGAGAGAGAGAGAGAGAGAGAGGCTGAGCCAACGTCCCCCAGGTGTTTTAATTGATCAAGACACTTGCACAGCTGTATGGAAGGAGCCATCCACAGAGAGTGAAATATTCATCAACACGTATGCAGAGAGCGATTGTGTCAAAAATCCCATGAAGCAAGGCTGTGTCCTCTGGCAAAGACCTCTTATGGGTGAGGCCATATATTATTCAGGTTTTTGTGTGTTAATTTTTTAAAGGACGCACAGGCCCTGTAGTAGAGGCTCGCTCTTTACACATCTGACGAGATCAAGCACTTGTTCGCGCGGCTCTTTCATCTCGTTAGCAGCCCTGTTATCATACCTTACGTAATGTCTCATCGCTCGTCAGAACCGCCGCCTCGCTGCTAATGCACCGCCTCACACACTTGTGCTTGTTTTCATATCATATAAGGACAAATGTGTATGTGCATAACATCATTTAGCAAATCAACAAAACACGCAGTGCTAAATTTTATCTCCGATCCAGACCAGTTTGTTGATTACCGAGTGATTGCTCTAAACTTGTGACGTGCACATGTGTCTCTGCAGAGGAGCTGAAGGATTACCTGGTGGGAGATCACGCCATCAACAAGATCTTCACTCTGGGAAACACTGAGTTTCCTGTGAGCTGGGAGAATGAGATCAAGCTGTGGACTTTCCTCGAGACGAGAGCCACTTTGCTTCTCAAAACATATAAAACTACATCAGAGGTACAGGAGGCCACAGTCGACCTCCAGTCCTTCATATCCTTCATATATTTTATTTATGGCATTGGGAAGATGCTTTTTCATAGCAAATGCTTATGCTTAGCATTTAGCTCAACCCAATACAGCACATCAAGCAGATTTGCTAGTAACACTGTTTAAACACGGTTAAAAGTATTTACGCTTTTTAAATCTTGGTTTTGTGCTGCAGGAGGACTGCTCCATCCTGCAGAAGCCTGACCTGTCACTGCACTCCCGCATGGCTGTCAAACTGAGACTGGCCGAGAAGGAGATTCTAGAGCAAGCAGTGTCCAGCTGCCGAGCTAAACGCCTGCACTTCCAGAAGCAGTTGGAGGAGGGTGCTCCGTTGCCTCTGTACGAGGAGAGCGACATCGCGCTACTGGAGAACTCGGATGCCAAACTGCCCATAATCCTCCGCAAGCTCGACGAGGAAGACGAGGAACTGGAACCGAGAACGGAGAATCTGCTGGAGTCCACCGAGATGCCGCTTCTCAACGGCCAGAGCAAAGAGGTCAACGGTTCTCACGAAGACTCCCAGCGTGAGAAAGCCACGGCGACCGAAAAGGAAAAAGACGAGGCTTGTTCTCACCAAGAAGATCCAAACGCTCAGCGAACTGAAAACCAATCCAAAGATAAAGGCGAATAGTTAATTCATGAGCTCTGCTCAACCATGGCTCATGCTACTAATTTATTTTTTGTTTTTGTTTAAAGTGACTGGCAGAAATAGGAGTCAAAGCAGTTTAAGCAAAAACGGCAGGTTTCAGATTTTATTTATCGTTTATAACCGTGGTTTTCTTTGTTTTTGTTTTTTTTTTATGTACGCTGCAGCCTTTAGCATTGCCAGTAGGAGATGGGCTTTTCGAAGAGAACGTTCTGTGTTTTGTGTGTGTCCTGGGTTTTAACAGCAGTGCCACACTTGGTTAATGTTTTCTCGTTTCAAGCAGATGGCTCATCCTGCCACAGGTGAAGAAGAACGTGGAGAACCAGGAACCGTACGGTGAATCATGTTCAAGCTTTCGCTCACTGAAGTTTGGCTTCTGGATCTAAATTAGCAGACTTTATGGAACGGAAGCAAGTACAGTCAAATTCAAAGTTTTTGTTGGTGTTCAAGCTGAAAACAAGTTCACACATCCTCTGCAGACACCACACTTCAGTTTGGCAATGTTCTGATGATCATCTAATAAGTTATATATCAGGGAAATATAAAACGTGCCCTTTAAGAGCCACATTTTGTATTTTCAGGATGTCAAATCCCCAGCTAACCAGTCATGGTGCAGATGATGTGTACTTGCTCACTTGTGACTAGCTCAGGTTTGAGTGTATGTGCGTTCAAGGGTTAGCCCTTCCAGGGCTTACCTCAGTTGACCGGGTTGGTCAGGGTTGCTTTAGTTCCTTATGTTTAAAACACTGCCTACTTAAATTCGCTTTAACCGAGGCCAGCGTTTATTTTATTTACCGCAAGCGACGGCAGGAAAATGCACAGCGCGTCAATGTGTTGCTAGACAATCATTTTCGGTTTACTGTTTTTGCATCGATCTGTTTGGGATCGTCTCTTGCTCCTGCACTGCTCATTTTACTCCTGGAGTACTGACATTTCCAAAAGAGACATTAACACAAAACGAGATGGTATATTTTTGTGTTTTATTGTGATTCGCTTTTGTTTTTTTCCTCCCAGTTTCCTGTTCTGAACGTTTATCACACTGTAATTGAACCTGAAGGGGGCAGTGCGTTGTTGGTTGCTTTGTGGTGACTGAGAAATTAATGAATGTAGTTTTGTCGTTCATTAGATTTAATATGTATTCTTTGTGAGGACTCTCTCGGCTGTTGGAGATGCAGCGGGGGTTTCTATGTTTTTTTTTTCCATTACTTTCCTTCATCTTTATCAATACAATCTTCAGAATGTGTTTACATCCTGAGACAAATCTATTGCAGTTGCATCTCTAACCTCTGTGGTTATCTTTAAGCCTTAAACATCGTGATTCTTAGTCTGTTCCCTGAAAAGAAAAAGAAAAATCTGCACTCGCGGTGCACTCTTTCTCAAGGTGTTTTAGTACGTCGTAATTTCGAAAAATACGTCTCAATCTACAGCATGCTTCACATTGTAAAATAAGCTTTAGGGTACAGCAAAGAAACCTTGAGAAAATATATGTAAAATTGTGCTAATACTGTGAAAAACCAGCATGACGAATATTTACTAAAAGTGAACTGGAATTTGGAACTTTACAGGAAACAAGTCTTGACTTTTCAAATCCATAGAGGCATTAAAAGAAATCATTTTACTTTGGGCTCGAACTTAATCTTTCTCCACAGTTCCATCGTGGACGCATCTACAGTTGGTTTCACTCTTGATCAGAATGTGTTTGAGATATCGGTGAATTTCCCGTTTTATTTACGACAGTGTGCTGTATTTATGCGTGGGGAGTTCTTAACCTGTAGATTGTAGATGTATGGGCTTCTACTATGTACTGAGAAAGTAGTGCAAAGGACCTTTGCGTAATAAGCAATTAAGAGCTTTAAAGAAACAGTAGGGAGTATTTTTACCTTAAAATCGCAGCTTCAGAATCATCGCTCCACTGATTGTGACGGGGAGAATAGAGTGGCTTTGCTACTCCAAGCTCAGCATTGCAGAAGCTGCACTATGTAAACTTCCCCCACGGTCAGAGGATCACTCAAACATTAAGGTGAATAAGAGAGTTTATCATTTCATGGTTCATTTTCCTGTTATTTATTTGTGTTCAAGTCTGAATGTAACACTTGGTTGAATGTTTTGTTTAAACTTACAGACTGGAATAAGTGTGTGTGTGTGTGTGTGTGTGTGTGTGTGTGTGTTTGCTAATGCAACCCCACAGGTCTGAAAAGCATAGTTGTGCTTCACTCATCTTCTCTGGGAGACTGACCGGCGTTCTCAGTGTTCTTGCTGCTTTGTGTATAGTATTTGAAGCCTATAGCTTTAACTGTACTCTTTCTCAAAGCCTTCAACTTTTGTTATCTGACCACAAACATGTCCTTGGTGGATTTGACGCTGCCTGTGGTGGGGGTCCATCGAAGGGCAGCAGATTGTGCTGAAATCCTTGTCAGAAAAAAAAAATGTCCACAGTGAAGAGTCCAGGATTAAAGTCCCTCACGGTTTTCACCTGAACTGTGTAAGGTGCTGTTCTTTCTCCAATATGTGACCCGTCCTATCACTTGAGGTTGGCTTTTTCTTTCCCTTCCCTATCCCTGTGATGACATAAGGCCACCAGCCTATTGTCTCCTCGCCTCAGAGAGAGAGTGGAAAAAAAAAAGTTTTATCTAATGTATTTTTTTTCCTATTCTTTTGCCCCCTTAGCCCCATTACGAATTTATAAAAGAAACATTATCTTGAATCATTTAATTCGGGGCAATTAAATTTTGAAATTCCATATTCATTATTCATGTGCTTCGAGATAAAACCCCTTTAATCCTTGAATAGATTATTATAATGGGCAGCGGGGTGGGCAGTGGTAAACGGGGGCAGCGCTGCACTTGTCCGGTGTGGTTAGTATACGTCGTGTCAGGGCTGAGAGCAGGAGCGTGTGGAGCTTCCTTGGCCTGGGACCATTGCACCAAAGTAATCTCGCCCATGAATAATACACACTGCCTCTATTAATATACAATGGCCTGGAGTGCATCGGACTGGAAAGCCTATTGTCATGCAAGTATTTACCAATATGTCTCGTATCCTTTGTCCAAAGCCTCTCCAGAGGTCAAAAGGTCGGCGTGCTGGTTCTTTACCGACTGGAAACTGTGACCTCAAATGGTTGCCTGTGAAGCTTGACAGCTTAGAGAACCTGACAGCTGAGTAAAATGGGACTTTCCCTCTATTCTGATAGAAGTTCTGAAAAGTGTTTCAGCTCATGGTACATTTATGCTGGGAATGGTTCTCGCATGTTGCGTTTGTCAGATTTGCATGTACGCCAGATCTTCTTCAGTTTCCCTTGTCCGTCAGGACCAAGCTTATGCCTCAATTCAGGGCCTGTGCGCTTATATTTTTAGATTTTTACACAACTTTCAACCTGGATTTGGACCGAATATCATCTCAAACACATTGATTAACACTGAATGCGGAACCCTCAGGTCACTGTGCTTCACTTGAATTGCTTTGAATGATAGTTAAACTTGCACAGTGCTTTCTAGACCACAGCGCTGAACGTTCTTTGGGACGTTAGGGAGTCACCTCAACCACCAGCAATGTGTAACAGCCACTGGGATGATGCAACAGAAGCCAATCCGCACCAGTACACTCACCACACATCACTTACTAGGTAGAGAGAGGAGATGGGATTTTTAAGCCAAGTGGAGATAGAAAAGATTATTCAGTAGTGTCTTCATCACTGCACTCGGGCACAGCGCCCCCCGTTGGCCGCACTAACACCATTTCCAACAGCCACCAACCATTCTTTGGAGGTCTCCCATCCAAGTACTGGCCCAAGCCTGCTTAGCCTCAGGTGCTATGGCTTTATACTGACAGGGTCCAGTTTAACTTGGCACCTCCTCTTCTAAACCGTGTATGGCCACCACCACCATGTTCTCAGCAGAGCTAGTAGGTAAATTTACAACAGACCAATCAGAAACCAGTTTGAGACTTAATGTAAAATAGGTGAGTATCCTAGATATGGTTTATAAGAGAGGCATCGTGCATTGACACACAGAGCCTACCTGGAATCATTGGGCGCAAGGCAGGAATACACCCTGGAGGGGGCGCCAGTCCTTCACAGGGCAACACCCACACACACACACACACACTTACGGACACTTTTAAGTCGCTAATCCACCTACGATCGTGTGTTTTTGGACTGTGGGAGGAAACTCACGCAGACACAGAGAGAACACACCACACTCCTCACAGACAGTCACCCGGAGGAAACCCACGCAGACACAGAGAGAACACGCCACACTCCTCACAGACAGTCACCAGGAGGAAACCCACGCAGACACAGGGAGAACACATCACACTTCTCACAGACAATCACCCGGAGGAAACCCACACAGACACAGAGAGAACACGCCACACTCCTCACAGACAGTCACCCGGAGGAAACCCACGCAGACATAGGGAGAACACAACAAAGTCCTCACAGGCAGTCACCCGGAGGAAACCCACGCAGACACAGAGAGAACACAACAAAGTCCTCACAGACAGTCACCCGGAGGAAACCCACATAGAAACAGAGAGAACACACCACACTCCTCACAGACAGTCACCCGGAGCGGGAATCGAACCCACAACCTCCAGGTCCCTGGAGTAGTGTGACTGCGACACCTACCTGCCACCGTGCCGCCCCGAGGAAAAATCAGATACAATGAATTCTAATCAGACACAAAGATTTCCTACCATTTTTTACATGTTACAATGTGCCGTTTCTACAGTGTCGAGCTGAAAGTGCTGACGGCAGAGGCTGTATTCTTGCTATTACAGCTCAGTGTACAATTACAATGATTTTAAAGCTGTACTTTTAAGCTAAAAATGTAATGCTACCTAGTGTTGCTTTAAAGTACACAATTTCTGAGTACACACCCATGCCTGGTGCTTAAAAATCTAATTTTAAAATTCAGTTCAAATGGATGTATTTAGTGTTTTTGTTTGAATGTAATTTTACATGTTATATTTTAAATGTGATTTTTGGTATTCACAGGCTTCTACAACATGAGCTACACTTTTAAAAAAATGAAAGGAAAGTTCCTGAACGGTTATTGGCAACGTTCATATATTTAAAACCTTAAACTGTTATAAAATTAATGAACTTTAAGGAACCAAATGTGATTCTTCTACCGCAGCTTATTGTGTGTTAAGTGACGTGAAATAAATGCTATAGTGTTTCCAAAACCATGAAATATTAAAGATGAAAAACACCCATTAGGCCTTGGCCAGAGCCTATCGCACGTCTCCTCACTCGTCCTGTTGTGCTGCGAGTGTAAAGCTGTCGTCGTGACCAGCTTTGGTTTGTGAGAGAGCTGCCGGCGGTTGGAGCCTCCAGTTTGGGCCACTCTCTGAGTCTGAGGAGGTGAGATGGTTACAGGAGGTTACTGCTGCTGTTCAGTAGAGTTGTCTTAAGGCCTGTGGTTTTCTGCTCTAGTCTGGCCGTTTAAAATGGCGCAGACATGCTAACGGTTACATATAAAGAGCGCTCGAACATCATGGCTCCTGGTGACTGGTGTCTGTTTGAAGTGGTTGTTACTGAGCGTCTGTCCTTTTTCTTATTGTGGTCTTATATATCATTGATGTCATGAGAAAACCTCCAACAGTAACTTTTCACAGAGCAACAGCTAAGCCTTTACCTGCTGTTGGCCTAATTATCACTAAATATAAAACTGGGTTCTGCAGTTGGGCTACTTGCTTCACAGTCTGTTTGGTTTTATTAAAAATATCTACAACCCTCATGTAGTCTTTTTATCTGTGTGTTATACACCACCTCATAAAAAGAGATATACTATATAATGAAACATTTGGTCCTAAATCATCATGCTAGCTGACTAAGGCCTTCCGCTCTACTCACACCACTTGTACACACCTTGTATAATATTTTCATGCAATATTTTTAATCACTTGGAATCACAAGCTGTTAGAATGAGTTGATTCTGATTAAAGGGATCATCTACTGTTGTAAATCCAGTTGTTTTGTTGTGTAGCACTGTCGCTAACGCAGTTAGCCGTCTCTCGGGTTTGGAGACATTTCCACCTTAAGTGATTCAAAACAGCAAAAATAACTCAATATTTCCCACCTATGAAGCAGGAATAGAGCAATATCTTCATCTTGGTTTGTGCTTTTCAATGTTTGGAGTTTTCTCTGTTATCTAAAAAAAACATTAGATGTCTCTAGCATTAGCAGAGAGAGCCTAGCATACTGACAGAGACCATTTGTTTCTTACTCATTTAGCCCTGGTTTCAAGCGCAGATTGGAGAGCAGCAACGGTTGAGGAAACCTCTTTTGAATAAAAAGTGTTTTTTGTTTACAACTTTTTTTTATTATTATTTCAGATGACGCTGACATTTTAAACAGCCTTAGAAAACTACAGATGACCAAGAGGTAGAGTTACAGGTCACAGAGAAAGAAATATCAGCGCCATATATCTGAGCTCTAACTCTTTCTATCGTCTGGTTCTATCTATCTAGTCTGTTTTTAAGCCAGCTGTGGTGCTCATAATGGAAGTGTCCATGTATAATAAATGAGCAGGGATGGTAGGCCTGAGGAGGAGAGGATGGGACTGGCCTAGCGTGACCAGGCCAAACCTCCAGCAGCCTCAGCCTCATGGAAGCGACATGTGGAAGAAGTGAGTGGCAAGAGCTGAATTCTCAGAAATGAACGAGTGAATAGACCTCTTTCTCTCTCTCTCTCTCTCTCTCTCTGTCTCTAGCTTTCTCTGTACTCTCGCCAATCCTCTTTTTTCTGTCAATTTCGCTTTTTCTTATCCTCCCCTTTCACTCACTTTCTCTGCCTCTTTTCTCAAATTTTTCTTTTTGCTTCTCTCTCTCTCTCTCTCTCTCAGCGTGTGCTGTTAAAGATTTAAACAGCTGAACTGATACCTACAACAACATAAATTTCTCCTCCACTTGCTGAACATGAGCAGCACTGCAGTGTGTGTGTGTGTGTGTGTGTGTGTGTTCAAACACGAGTCAAGCTGGCTCTCTAGCAGCAGAACCAAGTGAATTATAAACTGCAGCCTAGGTCACTTTTCAGCTTCGGCCCTTTTAAGTGCACTTTTCGGCGGCGCTTGTTTGTGTTCTACAGACTTAAACTTGGGTAAATATTTGCTGGGTTTCTGCTCGGAGACCAGCCATCAAAGGTTTTGCGTTTTGGCACTGAGTGGCCCAGCATGAGCATCTCTCGCCCCAGAACAGCCGCTTCTCTCTCTCTCTCTCTCTCTCTCTCTCTCTCTCTCTCTCTCTCTCTCTCTCTCTCTCTCTTCCCCACCGGCCCCTGAAGTCCTGCTTGAAAGTAGCAGGAGTTCAAGCTGATTTGGTATTCCTTTTCAGCAAGCAATATTTAATTTTTAATCCTATTTAAGCCAACTGGAAATAGTATTTTGCAACAGTGAAACCACAGCATGTATAATTGATGCCTTGTCTTAGCTAATGCAGCGGGAGTGTTTAGAAGCAGGAGTGATGCATGGCAGACCCTGTGGGCACTGCGAGGCCGAGTGAGCCTCTATCCAGAGAGAGAGAGAGAGAGAATGGGCCTGAGCCACACAGCTCCACACACATGCAAATGGCATGCTGATAAGGAGCCATAAATCCATTGTGTGTGACGTCTCATATGCTAGCACACTCCCAGTGCACTCCCCCCAGCCTCACTCCAGCTACGGCAGGGAAATGGAAACTGTCCATCTGATTCTGTAACATGAAAGTAAATACGTGTGTGTATTTTATACGGCATCTTTAAAACAACCAGCACTGAGCCCAAGTACTTTAACCCAAGAAAGCTGCAGCTGTGTCCAGTTTACCTTGGTTATGGTTATTTGTTTTCACAGCAGGGGTACCCTCCCCCCCTCATTTCTCGCTAGCAGCTCAACACAGTGTCACAATGTTTCACATACAAACAGGCTAGTACCCTAATGAGTCTGTGCCTCTAATCAGAATGGAAATCAACTACTGACCAATCAGAAAACAGCTTGAGATCTCACCTGTTTTTATCAGAGCAGCATTGTGCTGATTAACCTACACAAATAAGGATTCGCCGTATATTTTTGTTTAACAACTAATGCTTATTCGGTAACCGTTAGCAGCGTGTGCAAGCTGGTATCAAGAAAGCTGTGCATTTTATCTTTCTATGGTCGTCTTTGTGGTGAGGTGTGAATTGTTTTCACAGAAGTGAGTTCTCACCCATTCATTTCTCGCCAGCTTCTCAATGCAATATCACAAGATTTCACACACAATAGAAGTAAGTGAAAACATATTTGATTTAATTATGGTCTGTGTAGTCTTTGTTTATTCTCATTTCAAAACAGAAGCTAATATTGATAAACACATTATTTAGTTTTCATTTCCTAATACAAAAATAAAACACAAGAACAAAACATGTCATTTTTTGTTTTCATTGCCAAAAATGTCTGTGAGGAGTGTGGTGTGTTCTCTCTGTGTCTGCGTGGGTTTCCTCTGGGTGACTGTCTGTGAGGAGTGTGGTGTGTTCTCTCTGTGTCTGCGTGGGTTTCCTCCGGGTGACTGTCTGTGAGGAGTGTGGTGTGTTCTCCCTGTGTCTGCGTGGGTTTCCTCCGGGTGACTGTCTGTGAGGAGTGTGGTGTGTTCTCCCTGTGTCTGCGTGGGTTTCCTCCGGGAGACTGTCTGTGAGGAGTGTGGTGTGTTCTCTCTGTGTCTGCGTGGGTTTCCTCCGGGTGACTGTCTGTGAGGAGTGTGGTGTGTTCTCTCTGTGTCTGCGTGGGTTTCCTCCGGGTGACTGTCTGTGAGGAGTTGGTGTGTTCTCCCTGTGTCTGCGTGGGTTTCCTCCGGGTGCTCCGGTTTCCTCCCACAGTCCAAAAACACACGTTGGTAGGTTGATTGGCGACTCAAAAGTGAGCAAACGTGTGCATATGTGAGTCTGTGTGTTGCCCTGTGAAGGACTGGCGCCCCCTCCAGGGTGTATTCCCGCCTTGCGCCCAATGATTCCAGGTAGGCTCTGGACCCACCATGACCCTAAATTGGATAAGTGGTTACAGACAATGGATGGATGGATGGAAAAAAGGAGCAAAAACAGAAAACGGAATTGAAAATTTGTACTTTTCAAAGAATTTTGTGATTTTATTTTTTGTTTTTTAAGGAAATATATTAAATATAACTCGTATAATAATGTCTATCATGAATATGAAAAAGGATGTATTTCTTAGTTTTTGTATATGGACTAAGAAATGAATATCAATTAATTAATTTAATATTTTTTTCTGTTTTTTGAAATTAAAAAAAGAATGACCAAAAAATGATATGGGCTTCAAGAAATTAAGAGTTTAGATTCCCACTCTACAGGTGGCATGGCCAGTACATGAGCTGCAGGTGGAGACTACAACCTTTAACCTTTTCACAGAACAGGAGGAAAAAAAAAATTCTTATTATTGTGTGTTTACCAAATGCTAATGAGTACAAATCTAACAACAGCTGCCAACTGCCACGATTTTTTGTTGATGCAGTCTGAACCAGTCTAGACATCAGAATATGGGCAAGCTCATTTTAGATCAGCGACATATATATGTTCATATGTTATATATGTAGTCACAATGTCCGGGTACAGAAAGTGTAATCACTTTATATACAGTTTTATAAAATATGGTCTAATGGACCAGGACATGGAAAGCTCCAGTGTTCTCCACTAGCCCCCTTTTCTATTAGACTGCAGTGATTTGCATTACTCTCTATCAGACTGAAAGTGAAATCAGTGGTCCATCCATCGTCTACAGTATCAGACTGGCCCTCTCTTCCCTCTGCCCCACGGATCCCTCCTCCCCCCCTCTCCTCCGTTTCTGGTTCTTTTGTGTGGCTGGTGAGTTGTGCAGTAATGGGGGGAGGACGGTGGCCCAGAAAGGCGTTCAGGGGGGAGAGGGGCGAGGCTGCCTGACCGCTGCGCCTCGGCCATCCCCACAGAGTTGTTAATTCTCCTCGCCCTGCTCCGGCGCGAGAGAGGAGGAACATCATTCTCTATTCTCTCAGGTCAGAGTGGGAACAATTAAGTGTGGAGGGCGCCGCGAGCCGGCCGACAGTTGATGAATGTGCGGGCAGGCTGCAAGTGACAATATGCAGACAAGCGAGATCATTTGCAAATGGATGCAGGGAGATGGAGAGAGAGAAAAAGAGGGAGCGAGTAAGAGAGGGGGAGAGAGCGAGGCAAAGTCAGGGGCAGGGGACAAGGCTGGGGGGGAGTGTTAACCCTTTCTGGGCACCTCTTTCAAGGAGAAAGAAAGGAGACCGTGAAGGAGCAGGAATATTGATGCCTACGGTGGCCAATTTATTGGAAACGTTGAAATCCAATACTGACCTGCTTATTTGCAAAAAAGCCTTGAATTGGAACGCAAGTGAAATAAATGACTCGGGCAAGGATTGGTCAAGAGATGGCCATTCATTTTTTCCATCACTTTCTCGATGTAATGGTTCGAGGATCCATTCTGAATCTTAAACACTCAGGTTTTTTTTTTTTTTCCAGTGAAGGCCCTGGTGATGGATGCTGATAAAGAGCCGTGGTGATGTGCAGAGGTTGTTATTCCTCATTTGTACTCTGTGGCTGTTGTTGTGGAAGGCGCAGTGGGAAAACCCTCTTCCTCTTAAGTGGGATGGTTACGTTGATGGGTAAAGGATGATCTGAATGAAATCAAAGCCCATTAGCCTGCTAGTGATGGAATAAGGAGCGGCGCTACCCAGTCAAATCTCCCATTAATCACGCTCTCCCTCTCGTGATATGTTAATCCGACAGCATCTATATTTAATGCTGAGAAGACGTTCTTTTCAATCCATCAGTGAAGAGCAGCGGTAAATAGACTGATGGAGGAGAGTCCGTTTATTCATTCTGTTAACTCTGTCAGGGGCTCCCCCCCCCCCCCCTCAAACTAATGATAATGAAACGCATGCTTTAAAGCACTTGGTCAAGTTTGGACATCCATGTTTGTGAGAATGTCCTTATTCTGTAGGAAAACAAAAACAGAACCAAATCATGATCAAAATGATCACGGTTATCAGTGAGGTATCGTTTAAATGCACTGAAAAGTTCTTTAATAATACAATAATTTCACCACGTTTTATATTTCTGATAGAGCTAACAAAAATAGACCTAAATGTACAATTTTATTTGTATTTATTTAGCCTTTAATTTAACCAGCCAAGTCATTAAAGGCTAAGCAGCAGCGATATGAAAGTGTCAAACAAATAAACACAGTGGAATTTGAGTTCCTAACTTGTGTTTATTGAGAGTCAGAAAACATGTTATTTCTTACTAATTCAAGGAATAAGGTTTAAAAGACCGTTGGTCCCCCCCCCCCAACGGTGTTGGGAAACTCTAATAGGCGTCTTGCCTGTGACGTAGATGGTGGACAACAACTCTAGAAGCTGCACTTAATTTAATGCAAAATGACGAAAAGGTGTGTTGTTTTTGGCTGCAATCATTCAATGTACAGTGGGACATCTGTGAACAAATGGCCCAAAGATCCCAAAATATCCAGAAAATGGACTAAATTTGTCCACTTTAAACGGGCACTTTGGAAAGGACCATCCGCTCACTCCGTTATCTGTAGCTCATTTCACTGGCGCTTTTCCAACAATATGGGCATGTAAGGACACCAACGAAAGGTGTTCAAGAGCCTCTGTAACATGGAGGTAAACAGGGTAAGGACACTCACTTCGCCGGTTTTAGTTGGTGTTAGTTAACGTTAGCTTGACTCGCTAAACTCGGTGCTCAGATTATACTCGGCTACGTAGCTGCATTACGGAGGTTTATAGTGTCGGATGAATTCGAGTTCGACTTCGATCACATTTACAAGAATAACGGTACCTCTACATTTGAGTTTAGCTTATTGCTAGGCTATTGTCATGAATAATGTTGGTTATTTAGCTAGATACTGTCATAACAGTCAGTCATAACGGTGTTTTACCGCGGCGTTGTTCAGCTGTTGTCCACCAGTGACGTCACGGTCGCGTTCAAGAATTTCCGTAGCGAGCTCGGGTTTTTCCGTCAATTTAAAAAAATTGTCAGTTTTAAAGCAAATTAAGCTGCTATTTTCATTTTAATTCATACTTATATATGTCAGTAACTACAATAATGTGGAATATTCATGGAGGTCCATTAAGTGGTGCTTAGCCTTTAAGAACAAGTTCTTATTTACAATGGCAGCCTAGCAAGCAGCAGGAGCTACTTGAATGCACACACACACACACATATATATATATATATATATATATATATATATATATATATATATATATATATATATATATATATATATATATATATATATATATGTGTGTGTGTGTGTGTGTGTGTGTGTGTGTATATATATATATATATATAAAATATACACACACATATACTGTACACACACACATACATATAGACCATGTAGAATGACTAAACAAACTTTCAATAAATTTTGCAGTGTTGTTTTTCTTTTTTCCTCAAATATAATGCCATTAAATGTAGAATGGATTGCAGCAACATTTAAGGTGGAATTTTTGTATTTTTTTTTTCTGTTAAAAGTGAGAGAAAATTATTAACCCGCACATTTCTACAACTACAACTGTATTTACAAGAGAATCTCATCAGTTACAGCCCATTACCTTAATCCCCAATTTTCACTTATTCTTGTGTGATTCCCAACCTCTCCTGCCCCTCCTGATTTAACTTCCCCTGGTTCCAAGGGCCCTTGAGGAGTAAACTAAGGACGGGAGGTGAGATTGGGCACCTTTAAAACCAGGAATGTTTACAGTGAAACCGATTAAACTCAACCGAAACTCCCATTTGTTTTTTTAAGTTGTTCTCCTCATTTCTTACATCATTTACATTTGAAGAACAATGTAGCTAGGCAAGGCTTTCGTGATAGCAAAGCGCTAACAGCTGATAGCTTTCCTCAGATGCTGTCTACGTAAACTTTATTCGATCATGTGATCAGTCACGCCACATGTTTATACAGATCTGACAGACATTTGTGATAAAGCTGTGAAGGTTTGTCTTTTGAGCTGCAAAATGACAGGGTACTTAGAGAAAGAGGAGTAAGGTTTTAGGCAACAATTCAAGCGCGTCGCAAGCTGCGGAGTGATTTAAAAGTGATCTGAGACTAAAACAGTCGCAAATACGACATAAAATAAACTGCTTAATCTAATCTGAGTATTTTTATTTTAATAAAAACTTAAATGAAAAACCAGAATCTTTATCATCAGAAAATACCAACAACACTGATGTAACACTTCACATATTCGTGGACACCATGACCGGCCAGAACCTATATGTAGAAATAATATGATTTATGTGGCCATGTCACACACACGCTCACCAACAGAAATGAGAGGGGGACACTGTCCTTCAGGGCTGGACCCTCCCCCATAAAATAAGAGTGAAAGGGGGCAGGCAAATGAGGTGTGTGTGTTTGTGTGTGTGTGGCAGTAAAGGTGGGTGGTAGGGCTGATCCTGGGCTCTATGGAGCAGATGAAGGCTCAAGCCCAGTTCCTCCTCCTCCTCCTCCTCTCGTCTCTCCAGATCCTAATTGACCTCTGGGTGTAAAATGAGCTGTAGACTGGCGCTTCCACGCCTTCACTTAAGGATCTGACATGTAGATCAATCACTGTGTTGATCCTAACACCCTTAACAAGGTATGTCTGGGACTCAAAGGACATCCCAACAGCCTCTACGTCCCTCCCTGTCCCAGTCAAACCTTTTATGTCCTCGGTTTTGCTCCGGTCTGCTCATCTACTGCTCACCTTCTGCTCATCTACTGCTCACCTTCTGCTGAGCTATTGTACGTCCATTGCTCCACTCATTTTCATCTTCTGCTAGTAGTCTATTAGTATGTTTCTGATCCACAACAATTCAAACCTGTCCCGAGCCTCTGAATGCTTCGTCCTTCTGATGACCTTCTGATGACCTTCTGACCTTCTGATGACCTTCTGACCTACTGTTCACCTTCGGATCATTTTTTGCTCATCTACTGCTCTTTCACTTCCCAGGTCTGCTCTGTAAATGCACTTCTCTGTGCTCTTCTCTGCTCCATCCAGCCATTACATTATGACCACCTCCAGTTCCACTCACCAGGAGCACTCTGTAGTGTAGTCCATCTGCTCTGCATACTTTGTTTTGCCACTTTTCAGCCGGTTCTTTATTAACCAGGACCACCACAGAGCAGGTATGATTTGGGTGGTGGGCCATTCCCAGGGCAGCTTCGGTGACACTGATCTGACCAGCAAAACACACACTACTGGTGCTTTTGCACCAAATTGGATCTGCTCAACTCACTTTTAGCTGGTCGCTTTTCCAGTAGCGCAGTTCCCCTGTAAAATGGAACCACTGACGTCCCAAAACCTAGTCTCAAATTGGAACCATGGGCTTTGAAAGCCACAACAGCACCGGCGTTGTGTTTTTTGTTTTTTTTTGGACCAGATTTGAACAGTGGAAATGCGAGAGAGCCGAGATGAATCGAGTCGTGTAGGTTCCCTGCAGTGGAAATGCCACTGAAGCAATGAGGGTGACCCACCACCCAAATCATACCAGCTCTGTGGTGGTCCCGTGAGGGCCCTGACTACTGAGGAACGGGATGGAAGTGGGCTAACAAAGTGTATGTGGAGCACAGATGGCCTGCATTCTCTAACTGTTAGACCTCAATGTGCACGTAGGAGGTGGTCTTAATGTTATGGTGAGATGGTGTTCATAGACTATTGATGACTTTTAAGCATTCTCTCTGGGTACATGTGGTTCCATACAAGGCCCTGCTCGGAGTAAATATAAAAGTAAATATAAAATCACGCTTCTCCTCAAATGAAAATACAGCCCTAAAACGAATAAAATTAAGAAAACATTAATAAGAGAATAAAAACATGGTTTTAATTACCCTATATAAACAGCTCATTATTCAAGAGCATGATGTAAAAGGAACATCACATTTGTCCGGGTGAACTGTGTCTGTGTCGTAAGGGGAAAAAAAAAACAACAAAAAACTCATCAAAGTGAAATCAAATTAGATTGTGACAAACTAATATGACATTTCATTTTTATGAATAATTACTGGCTCCAGAGTCCCCGGTGGCCTTGCCTGTAGGAGATCAAACTTCTAATGCTCTTAAAATTGTCTGCCATTTTTTATTTATGGCATTTTATATACTTTGTTGCCTCAAGATCCCTTGAAAATACTTTATTGTATCTGATGCCGGCGTTCTATAATAGGATTCTGGCTTTTGTAGTTTGTGCAGTGGTGGTCCTGCTCCGTGTGTTTTTCCGTAATAACCAAAGTGTAATCTCTTCACTTGTACAGAGAGAGAGAGAAAGAGGAAAAATGAATTTTGTGTCTATCTTGAGATCAATATATGAGAGCAGAAAATAGCATGTAGGAACAGTCAGAGACAATATGTGCAGTGCTTGGAAGTGTGCGTCTGCGCTGAGATTTCCTTGCTCTTGTTTTTCTCTGACTCGTCTGGGGAGATCTTACACGTGTTGAAGCTCAAACGGCTTTCTGCAGTCTCTTGGCGCAAATCTGACCTGGTCAAGAAGCTCCCAACGGCGCCCTGCTCTCAGCACACGGCACAAGAGATCTGCTGCAAGAGCCGTGTTACTCCCGCTTTTATTAAAGGAGCATGTCATGCCCGAAAATAGAAAGATATAATTACAGAAGTGATTAGCGATTTATTTTTGCTTTGTAATCCCAAGTTTATGGCGGCACGGTGGCGCAGCAGGTTAGTGTCGCAGTCACACAACTCCAGGGGCCTGGAGGTTGTGGGTTCGATTCCCGCTCCGGGTGACTGTCTGTGAGGAGTGTGGTGTGTTCTCCCTGTGTGTGCGTGGGTTTCCTCCGGGTGACTGTCTATGAGGAGTGTGGTGTGTTCTCCCTGTGTGTGCGTGGGTTTCCTCCGGGTGACTGTCTGTGAGGAGTGTGGTGTGTTCTCCCTGTGTGTGCGTGGGTTTCTTCTGGGTGACTGTCTGTGAGGAGTGTGGTGTGTTCTCCCTGTGTGTGCGTGGGTTTCCTCCGGGTGACTGTCTGTGAGGAGTGTGGTGTGTTCTCTCTGTGTCTGCGTGGGTTTCCTCCGGGTGACTGTCTGTGAGGAGTTGGTGTGTTCTCCCTGTGTCTGTGTGGGTTTCCTCCGGATGCTCCGGTTTCCTCCCACAGTCCAAAAACACACGTTGGTAGGTGGATTGGTGACTCCAAAGTGACCGTAGGTCTGAGTGTGTGAGTGAATGTGTGTGTGTGTGTCTGTGTTGCCCTGTGAAGGACTGGCGCCCCCTCCAGGGTGTATTCCCGCCTTGCGCCCAATGATTCCAGGTAGACTCTGGACCCACCGCGACCCTGAATTGGATAAGGGTTACAGATAATGAATGAATGAATGAATCCCAAGTTTATAATCCCTGGAGTGGGTCCCGAACATGGAGCGGTCATGTTTAAAATATGTTTGGTATAGAGCCTCTGATATATAAAGCCAGCAGGTGTCAGTATAACTGACTGATTGATCCTTTATGTAAAATGCTATACTATAATCATATAGTGTTAATACAGCTGTTCCCCAGCTGTTTTTCTGAATGTTTTGATCAAATGATTGAGTATTTGTGTTGAAACTAAATTACAAGAAATTTTAGACAAAGCTCTAACCCTTCAAAGAGGGACATCCTTAGGCCACTTTATTGGAAACGCCTATTAACAAGCCCTATAAGTATCTGACAACATGATTGGATATTATTTCGGGAGTGGCTGACTAGTGCTCCTCTTTTCTCATTCTCTCTGTCTCTCTTTCTCTCTATCTCTATCTCTCTCTCTCTGTCTTCTCATTCTCTCTCTCTCTTCTCATTCTCTATCTCTCTCTCTTCTCATTCTCTATCTCTCTGTCTCTCTCTCTCTCTCTCTCTCTCTCTCTCACTCTCTGTCTCTGTCTCTTCTCATTCTCTCTCTCTCTCTCTTCTCATTCTCTCTCTCTCTCTCTTCTCATTTTCTCTCTCTCTCTCTCTCTCTCTCTCTCTCTCTCTTCTCATTCTCTCTGTCTCTTCTCATTCTCTGTCTCTCTCTTCTCATTCTCTCTCTCTCTCTCTCTCTCTTTCTCTTCTCATTCTCTCTCTCTCTTCTCATTCTCTCTCTCTCTCTGTCTCTCTCTCTTCTCATTCTCTCTGTCTTTCTCCTCTCTCTCTTCTCATTCTCTCTCTCTCTACCTCTGTGTTGTTCAGACATTAGCTGTGACAGTGTGGCTAGTGGGCCGGTTGGAGCTCTGCTGTGCCAGATATGATCTCGTCTCTCCCACTTTTTCTCTCTACTCTCACTTTGCTGCGTGCGTCCACCTGAGCAGCCCTCCTTCGCTCTTGCAGCGGTCAGTCACCACACCACGCCTCGCCTCGCCTGGACTCGCCTGGCTGCCCGGTTTCTGGGTCAGGCTGCAGTAAGGAGGAGGGGGCAGATGACGGAGATGTGGTGGGACACTGGCGCTTCCACAGTTCACTGTGGTCCAACAGCGAAAAGTGCAGTCCACCGGCACAGAGTGAGGAATCAAACTTGATCCAAACTGATCCCGCTGTCCCTCTCGTTCTCTCTGTCCCTCTCTCCCTCACTTTCTCATATCTCAGGTAGAAGAGACGAGACAGGACTGGACGGACGATCTCCGGTCACGGCTGGAGCGTACAGGTCGGCCGTAGAAGTCACAACTTATCCTCATTCTTCTTTAGGCAGTGCTCATCTCCTCTGGGAAATGGCAAGTATGAACCTGGCCGTCTCAGCCGTCCCAAATTGGGAGTCAACACATGTGGCCTGGTCTGTATTCCTCCATATTACTTACCGTAAGGGGCAGTTACGAGTGTTCTCCTCCAACCACTCTTATAGCTGCAGTTTGAAAAGAAGCAGAGATTGATTCTCAATGGAGGCATGTGCTGCATTCATGCTTTGTGGCAACAGGTGACCGAGAGACCTCCAGCTAATGGGTGGAGTTAACTGGGTCAAGACCACCTTCATAAATGTACAGTACCCCGGTGACAGTCAAATATCCAAGAGAAGCCGACCGTTCAATTTCAAGATCTCAAGATCAACAGTTTTCCACTGAAGTAAATCTGGAAAGACGTTTCCCAGAAGTCTTTGGGTCGCTAACGTAGCTAACAATACTTGGTCCATAAGAAGGGAGACACACAACTCATTTCCTAGTCACTAACTCCACACAGAACCCGTATGTGCACGTCTGCTGTTTACTGAATCCATTTCACACAGTGCTTTTTTAAAAAAAGATAAAACCGAACTGTTAATAGTAAAGTCTAATTAAATTAGAAGTAGTCCAGGCCCTCCACAGCAAGGGGCTTCTGTGGCAATTCTCTCCATTCACTGCTGATCCGGCACAACGCATGTTGACACAGTAATGTTCATTACAGCTTGATTAAAGGCTTGTACTTTAACAGGAATTAGGCTGCTGAACTGTACACCGACACTGTTCATCTATTATTCAGTGCCCAATTAATATTTAATTGTGCTTTCATATTAGCGGAAAGCAGCCTTTTAAATGTGACGGTGCTACCTCTGCTGTTGTTAATTAAATTAAACTATAGGACCAAAAACCACTCCGCAGCAGGAGTTCTGAAGACAACAAACATCAGGCACTTCCTGTGGATCACACAGTGGGATTTTTCACTTTCAGAAGTCTACAGTGTGGAATATGTCAAACGCAGCCTGCTGTCTACAGCTTGGAATATAAATGTAGCCTGTGTTTATGAGAGAAAGCACAGGTGTGCAGGTTTACTGGAGGAGAGCGGGAGGAATAAGATAATGCTTTTTGATACTGCAAAATAAAATGTGAATTATTCCTGAAAATTAATATTTTATTGCTCCATCTGAAAATCTGACATCTCTTTCAGCAAGTGTTTAGCAGCAGTTCTGTCGAATATCGAATGAGTGCAAGTGTTTATTTAACTTGTGGATGGGGTTTGGATTTCTCTCCTTCTATCTGTTTCTCTATCTCCCTCTCTCTCTCTCTCTCTCTCTCGCTTATTCTCTATCTCTCTGTCTCTCGCTCTTTATCTCTCTTGCTTTCTCTCTCTCTCTTGCGCTTTCTCTCTATCTCTCTGTCTCTCGCTTTCTCTCTCTCTCTCTCTCTCTCAATTTCTGTCTCTCTCTCTCTCGCTTTCTCTCTCTGTCTCTCGCTTTCTCTCTCTCCCTCTCTCTCTCTGACTTTCTCTCTCTCTCTCACTTTCTGTCTCTCTCTCTCTCACACTCTCTCGCTTTCTCTCTCTCTCTCTCTCGCTTATTCTCTATCTCTCTCTGTCTCTCGCTTATTCTCTATCTCTCTGTCTCTCACTTTCTCTCTCTCTCTCTCTCTCTCTCTCTCTCACTTTCTCTATCTCTCTCTGTCTCTCGCTTATTCTCTATCTCTGTCTCGCTTTCTCTCTCTCTCTCTCACTTTCTCTCTCTCTCTCTCACTTTCTCTCTCTCGCTTTCTCTCTCTTTCTCTGGCTTTCTGAATTGTTTCTCACTCATATATGATTTAAAAAAAGTTTTCTTGGATATATATATATATATATATATGGTACTGTGCAAAAGTGTACCATAGTGTTAGCAGTACCTAGTTTTAGTGGTTAATAAATAGTGATTTTAAATAATTGATTTAACAATGTTAAATGTTGATTTAACAAATTCATGTAAATAAAGAAGAATCTGGACAATACATTGTTCTTCAAACTCACTCTCACCCACTACTTTATAGAAAAAAATGATCTGATATTTAGAATTTGTTTTATATATATATATTCTTTGTATTTACTGTGGTTATATATAACTTTATACAAGCACCACGCCACTGAGAAGGCATTAGGTTAAATATATTATTAATATAATATTAATATATTATTATAATTATTTTAGGTGCCTAAACACTGCACAGTACTCTCTCTCTCTCTCTCTCTATATATATATATATATATATATATATATATTTAACCTGTTCTATTGTGCAGTGGTCCAGTCCTGAACAGTCAGTTTGTGTTAAGTGTTCAGTTTTTGGTCACTGTGAAGTCCCTCAGGCTCAGGCAAAGTCACTTCCACATCGCCATTACACCCAGTAGGATGTTACCTAGAAAAAATATGTTGATGTGTCAGCTGCTATTTTTAGAATCATTCATTTGCACAGAGTTCACTAAGATAACAAGCTAAGCTAGGAAGATCAAGCTGACTCCATTAGCATTTATGCTAGCCTCCACAGAATGAGACATATCCTCTCAGGAGAATAAAGGAAGCTATCTTTGACTCAACTCATGACTCCGTGTAAATGTGGACCGTTAATATGAATTTAGACATTTACTATCAGCCCATAAATTACACAACAAGCAAATAATGCAGCTAATTAGACAAAGTTGACATTTTGCGTGTTCTGAAACGACCAAAAGTGCAGTTTAATATTTAATCCCTGTGATCAGGCAAGGTCCAGCTGTCTCAGTAAAGTGGAAAATGAACAAGAACTAGAACCAAATGTTCAATTTGTCCACTTTTGGGTCAGATTGGGACACGTTATTTGCACACCAGCACTTTTGCTGTAAAGTGGTCAGTGAGTACAGATTGCAACACAAAAACATATCCGGCCAGAAGAGGGCAGTGGCAGGCAGTTAATGAGTTTAAGGCATAATTAATAAAGGGGACGTGAATGACCTGTGATCCACAGCGAAGTGGACAAAGATGTCGGAGTGGAACATAGTCATTACACACAATGTCAGTCTCTGATTACAGCAGCAGGGAGATTTTAAAACTTTGGGACTTTTCTCAGCTTCCAAAGTTTAACAAATTGTAAACCCACACAAACACACACACACACTCCCATAGACTTCCATTCATTTAGTAAAGCCTTATATGAAGCTTAACCAAAACTATTATTAGTCTAAATCTAACCCTTCCTATAAACATTAACCATAACTACTACAAGCCTAACCTTCACCCTGTTCTGACTTTTATTATGAAGGCATGACTTTGTCCCCATTAGAAGTCCCCACAATGTGAATGTGAAATAGTTAAATAAATGTAAGGCAAGATTGTAACCCAGTAAACATTTAGCCATTGATTCAACGTTGAAATAACGTAATGACTGCCGTCTAATCAACGTATTAATAAGGTTGAAGATGAAAGTTGAAAAGACGTCCAAACACAGACATTGAAAAGACGACTATTAGACGTATTTTGGACGTCCGTTGAAGTTATTAATTGGTCCCGAAATAAATGACTTGTTTAAAGCGCATTTTGGACGTCCACTGACGTTATCAATTGGTCACCATTTTTAAGATGGATTTTGGACGTCCGTTGACGTTTAAAATATGTCCTTGACGGACAGACTACTTTTAGACCTATTTTGAACGTCAAGGGACGTTCCTTGTTTACTGGGAAAGGTGTTTAGAAGTACTGGGAGTCAGGTAAATGCAGCAACTCGGTCAATCAATCAAATTGTTATTTGTATATCGCTTTTTCCACAACAGAAAGTCATCACAAAGTTGGTGTCTTCTCCCTGTGTCCGCGTGGGTTTCCTCCGGGTGCTCCGGTTTCCTCCCACAGTCCAAAAACACACATTGGTAGGTGGATTGGCGACTCAAAAGTGTCCGTAGGTGTGAGTGTGTGAGTGAATGTGTGAGTGTGTGTTGCCCTGTCCAGGGTGTGAGGGTGTGTTCCCGCCTTGCGCCCAATGATTCCAGGTAGGCTCTGGACCCACCGCAACCCTGTGAATGTGAAATAGTTAAGTAAATGTAAGGCAAGATTGTAAAGGTGTTTAGAAGTACTGGGAGTCGGGTAAATGCAGCAACTTGGTCAATCAATCAAATTGTTATTTATACAGTGCTTTTTCCACAACAGAAAGTCATCACAAAGCAGCTTTACAGAGAACTGGGTCCAAGCCAAGGGTGACAGTGGCAAGAAAATACTCCCTCGGCTATTGAGGAAGAAACTTTGAGACAAACCAAGATGCACAACGAGAACCCATCCTCCTCTGGTCAACACCAGAGAGCACAAGCAATACAACTTCTAGAGATAATGAGTTATAGAGTAATGTGAAGGTAAAATATGAAAATATATGCGGGAGGAGGACAGGTGGTCAGTGAGAAAAGTAAAACAGAAAAGACTGTCACTGTGGTGGTACAGCACAGGTACATTATCATCAACTGAAAGTACAAACAGTGTAGATTTAAAGGTAACAGAGTTGGACTGGAATGTGATGATGACGGTACGTGATTACTTTGGGATAGTGATGATATGCTGATCAGTTTACCTCATATAAACAAAACCTGATTTCTAAACGTGAAGCAGCAGGAGGAGATAGGGTTGTTTGCTTGGAGCTGGCGCACACTGGATTGTGTGTGCTTCCACCTTTTTGGACTGTAGCGCATTGTGCGCTGATGAGCCATTGATTTTAATTCCAGATAAAAACGGGATTGAAACGATAATCACATTTCTGCCTCCACTCATTTATCAGTCACCTCTGCATAATTAAGGGCGAGTGAGGTATTGATAATGGATTAACACTTACTCTGATACTAGGCACTACATTTCCTCTAATGAACGCGTCACACAAGCTCCGTGCTCCACCGCTACAGTCAACATTATTACAGCAATAAAGGTCAACTGATATAAAACTCACTCTCTCTCTCTCTCTCTCTCTCTGTCTTTCTCTCTCTCTTTCTCTCTCTCTCCTGCACTCTCTATATGCCTCTCTTTCTCCATCTCTCTCTATTTGTCTCTCACCCCCTCACTATGCTCATATGTTTCTCTGCATTTCTCTCTCTCTCTCTCTCTCTCTCTCTCTCTCTCTTTCTCTTTCTCTCTCTCGCTCCCCCACCTTACCCTCCCTCATTCTCTCTGTTCTCATCCACTTTCTCTCTCTTTATCTCCTGTACTCTCTATATGCCTCTCTTTCTCCATCTCTCTCTTTTCAGTTTGTCTCTCACCCCCTCACTATGCTCATGTTTCTCTGCATTTTTTTTCTCTCTCTCTCTCTCTCTCTCTCTCTTACTCCCTCACCCTCCATCATTCTCTCTGTTTTCATCCTCTCTCTCTCTCTGCTTATCTCTCTCTATCTCATGCACGCTCTATATGCCTCTTTCTCTCTCTCTCTCTCTCTCTCTCTGTCTCTTACTCCCCCACCCTCCCTCATTCTCTCTGTTTTCATCCTCTCCCTCTCTCTGCTTATCTCTCTCTCTCTCCTGCACTCTCTATATGCCTCTCTTTCTCCATCTCTCTATTCAGTTTGTCTCTCACCCCCTCACTATGCTCATATGTTTCTCTGCGTTTCTCTCTCTCTCTCTCTCTCTCTCTCTCTCTCTGTTTTTTCGGTTCAGTGGTGCTTTATTGGCCTGAATGTAGTGAGATACACAGTTGCCAATGCAATAAACTATGAACAAAAAATGAACAGTGTATAGAAGTTAGGGGAAGTAATCAGAATAAAGTTATTTACCTGATTAAAGATTAGAGATTCTCTCTACCTCCTCTTATCTCTTATATCTCTTAAGCCCCTCCACTTCCTTCATCAGTTTTCAGCTTGTCTCTTGCCCCTCACTATGCTTATGTTTTCTATACGTTCCTCAGTCTCTGGGTTTGTTTTTGTGTATGTCTCTCTCTCTGGGTTCTAATGATTTACTTTCTTTCTTTCCCTACTTTACTCAGTCCTTCTCACTTTCTTTTCATCCCTCTCATTTTCTCTCACACTATGTTTGTTTTTTCCCCCCTCTTTTTGTTATAACAATCCAGTAACACGTGTATTATGTGGTTTTTGGTGTCCTTTGGCTAATAAAAGGCAAGCAAAGGTTACTCTCTCTCTCTCTCTCTCTTTCTCTCTCTGAATAGGACTGCTAGGGATGACATTGAGATGGTAGATAACGCTCGGTGACAGAGAGGGCCTTTTGCCACCGTTCCCGCGGTGATGAATCGAGCGGCCGAGGAGAGACGGGCGAGAGAGGAGAGAGGGAAATGTGAAACAAGCAGATAGCCTCTGGAAAGGTCCGAATTAAGGCCCTGTGGAGACGGAGGGGTGAGGAGGGACGTGGTCAGGCCTGCGAGAGCGAGGGGCCGAGGAACAGCCAGGAGCACGCCGCCGCCAGTGATAAGAGAAAGGTAGAACTTAATCTTCTAAAGTGCTGATGGAGCTGGATGGCCAGGAATAGGGCCAGAAGTGCCGCTTCCCAAGGAGGACACCATTATTCAACATCAGAGAGAGCGCGCCGGCTGGAAAATAGTGTGTGTGTGTGTGTGTGCCTGCATGTGTGTATATGTGTATGGAACATATGTTTGTATATGTATTATCTTTCCATAAAACACTAATCTCCAGATAGTGGCTCGTACTACAAGTAGCAACATGCCGAGGTCACGTTGGGGTCACTGAATGTGTCACTGCTGGACTGTTTGATACAGGACACTTTAACAGTGGAATATTATTACGGCCCAGATTCACAGTTTGGCCTCAGTGCAACAGCATGTATAATAATACAATTTCACACCTCATTGCTCACTAGCAGCTCAACACAATGCAAAGGATCGGTACTAATTAAAGTATTTGTTCTAGAATTGTTTGTACATTTACAAACCTTGTTTTTATTAAAGAAGATTACAAAAACTATGCCATGAAAGCCAGTTTACTTAGCTTTGGCAATAATAATAATGTTGATTAGGGTTTTAAGGAGGTTGGGGGTTAGAAGATATTCAAGATACATGTGGTGGTACGTAGCCGGGCTCATCGAGGGACCACATGTGAGAGGCGTTGGGAGTGGATATAAAATTTAACAGTGGAGGCGGGGCAACAGGGTTGCATGTTTGCGACAATCTTGCATAGTGATGCATCTAAAATGGCAGTGCGAGCGTTGCCTATAATTACATCACAACAACTCGCCCAGAAGACAAGCCCCAATTGGATCTGAAGGGGCTAATTTGTGTAATAATTAACATGTGCATA